>NW_006399770.1:24980475-24982467 GCF_000299155.1 Elephantulus edwardii
TTTCATTGTTTTACAAACCCTCCCCCAGGTCCGCTCCACCGTGTAGCCCTCGCTCTAGACTCCTGTGATGACAGAAATACCTAGTCACATATCTCTTTTACACAGTTTTCTCCCTCCTCTGTTTTTAAACATACAAATACTGATGCTGATGACATTCTTGAAGTTGTCCAATGATTTTCACCCTCCTTTGTGGGGGAAAAAAAAGTGGATCCTAGTTAAGGTACTGTCTAATCTCTTGAGTTGCTATCATCAATTTTATCTTAAAGGGGAAAAACGCTTGGGTCATACAAATTTTACTAGTTAAATGAAATATTTTTTTTTATTTTAAGAATACTGCAGAGAATATTTTGGGTGGTTATTGTTATGTGCTGTTGAGTTTTCTACAACCCACAATGACCCTGTGAACAATGGCTCTGAGCCTTACTCTATCCTGAGCCAAACTCACCATTTCTGATACAATTGCCCCCATTGCTATAGTCACCGTGTCAATCTATCTCATCTAGAGTCTTTCTTTTCGGCACTAGTTCTCTATTCTTCTAAGCATTAAGTCCTCATGCAAGGATTATACCCTTCTGGTAATAATTCCCAAAGTATATTAGTTGGTGTTTCAAAATCCTTGCTTCCAATAAGCAAATTGGTTTCACTGACTCCTAAATAGAACCATTTGTTCTCTTGGCAGTCCATGGTATGTTCTGTACTCTTCTCCAGCACAACAACTCAAAAGTATTGATTCTTCTTCTGCCATTCTTATTTATTATCCAATCTTAAAATGCATAGCAAGCAACTGAGAAGATCATGGCCTGGATCAGGCACATCTTAGTCTTTAGACTGACTTCATTGTCCTTTGGCATTCTAGAGAAATCCTTGACAAGAGAGTTTCTCAATGCAACTCATCTCTTGATTTCCTGATGGCTGGAGCTAAATGTTGATTGTGGCTCCAAGCAAGTTGAAATCATCAGCACAACCTCAGTCTTTTCTCCATCTATCATGACCCTGCCTATGGGCCTAGTGGTGAGGATCTTTGTTTTCTTGATGTTGAGATGCAATCTCTATGAAATCTTTGACTTAGGGTTCAATTATTTGTCTCAGTTTGAGTAATTAACTAAGCTTCTGTGGTATTTACTTACTACTTCTCTTTTTGGTTTGATGATTAATTGCAGTGTCCATATAGAAAATCTAAGTGCATTAAAATTTTAAATTCTTCTATATTTTCCCTCTTTTGATCAAGATTCTTAAATATGTTCTATAACGATAGTCAGCAAACAGTCAATTCTTCTGGTCTTGTGGCAAAAGAGAGTTATTCATGGAAGCAATTAGTCAGGCTTTTTATATCCTTCCACTAGTCCTGACCCTTCTTACTCTATTGCTCTCATGTGATTTACTGCCTTGGAAAACCCATTGCAGGTTCAGCTATGAATTGTTTCTTACTTCATGGTAGTAAAAAAAATAGAAGGCAAAAGTTAGAAGTATTGAAGGCCTGTTAGCTGGAAATTATAGACATGGTAATAGAAATTAATCTGAAGATCAAATGATTGAATTTTGTACAACTATACATACATTTCAAACACTTTTTATAAGAAACACAGTCAGTGACTATACAAATGGGCCGGACCTGATAGACTGCACAGGAATCAGATTGTCTACACTGTGGAAAGAATGGTGGCAGAAGCTCAATATCATTTGTCAAAAAATCAGGTCAGTTGCTGACTAAAGAAGAGATCATAAAGAAAACTAAAACAGATCCTCAAGAACCATTCTATGACCTTGAATCTATCCCAACTGATTCAAAACCCATCTCAAGAATAGGGTTGATATATTGAACACTGATGATAAAGACCCGATTAGTTGTGGGATAACATCAAGGATATCATCCACTAAGAATGCAAAAGGTGTGAGATGTGGATCCTGTTTCAGCTTTCTGCAAGTAGCAGTGCAATTTTGACAGCACCATTTGTTGAAGAGGTTTTCATTTCCCCATTTGATAATCAACTC
>NW_006399770.1:24982797-24992413 GCF_000299155.1 Elephantulus edwardii
AGAGTTTTCACAGAGAAAGATATTTGGCTGGCAAACAGACACATAAAAATGCTCAAAATCACTAGCAATAAGAGAGCTGCAAATCAAAACCACAGTGAGAGACCATATCACTCCAACAGCAGGCAGCTAGTAATAAATGTTGGAGAGGATATGCCAGGATAGAAACTCTTATACACTGTTGGTGGGATTGTAAAATGGTACAACCACTCTGGTAGGCAGTTTGGTGTTTTCTCAAAAAGCTGAACATAGAAATTTAATATCACCCAGCTATTCCACTTCTTAGAAAATATCCCAAGAAAATGAGAACTGAGGGACAAATGGAGACATGTACACCAATGCTCATAGCAGAGTTATCTGTCATCGCAAGGACATGGAAACAGTCCAAATGCCCAACAACAATTGAATGGATTACGGAATTATGGTATATTCACAGGATGGAACATTATACAGCATGCAGGAGCAATGATTTTGTAAATAACTACCTAATGTGGGAGGGACTGCAGAGTATTATGCTACGTGATCTAACTCAGTCCCGTAAGGATGAATACAATCATAAGATAATTCTTGTAGAAAAGATGACTACTAAATTGTGTATGAGGATCTAAGAGGGAAAGGGTAGGAGTAGAGGGGTGAGGATGGGCAGGGGAGGAGGGAGTTAATCATAGGGTCACACAATTTTAAGGGTGGATAAAGGAAAAGCGAAAGACCTGGTGTGAAAAACAATGTATACGAACTTTGTAAATAAACCAGTATAAAATAAAAATTTTAATTCATGTATATATGACACATAGCTTTACCAACATTGTCTCCAAGGAACATTTTGGTTGCACTGTCTCTAATACATACCTATTTGTTCTTTTTGCAACCTCAGAATATTCAGTACTCTTCTTCAATACCACAACTCTTCATTTTCTATCATGCTTATTCATTGTCCAGCTCTCAGCTGCATGGCATGTATGTGGACATACTGTGACTTAAATCAGGTGTATCAAGTGTACCTTAGTCTTTAGACTGTTTTTGTTGCTCTTCAGAAGTGTTGAGAAATACTTGACAGCAAACTTTCCCAATGTTGTATGTCTCTTGATCGCCTAACCGCTAGTATCATGATTGTTGGCTATGGATCCAAGAAAGATGAGTTGTTGACAATTTCAATCTTTGCCCCATCTATTACAATGTTGCCTATTGATCCAATAATGAGGAATTTTTTCTTTTTGATGTTGAGATGGAATCGATACTGAAAGCAACAGCTATTGATCCTGGGCAGCAAGGTCTAGATGTCCTCTTATTTGCAAGCAATGTTGTGTCATCTGCATAACACAGATTGTTGATGAGCTTTCCTAAAATCCTAATGCTACACTTCACTTCATAAAGCCCAGCTTCTCAAATGATTTGCTCTACTTACTTCTGTAGTCTCCATGGAGGTGCAATCTTAAATCAAAGGCTCACCTTTTTTTGCTGGTTCAAATCCGCCAGCAGCATGAATGAAGATGGACAATCTTCTTCTCACGTGCCATTCAGCCTTGGAAACCAAATGGAAGGTCAGCTATGAGTTGGCTAGGTCTCAACAGAAAAAAAATTACATGTTTATTTTGTTGTTGTGTATGGTAGAGTCAGAACTGACCCATAGTTGACCTTCTGGCTGCTTTTCAGAGGCAGTTAATCACGTGGAAGGAGATTGACCATCCTTCTTCTGCATTCTTCTCCAACACCAACAACTCAAAGGTATCAATTTTTCTTCTGTCATCCTTATTCTTTGTCCAGCTCTCAGAAGCATAGCAAGTGATTGATAAAACCATGGCTTGAATACACTATAGTCCTCAAAATTACCTCATCACTCCTCAACGATTTGGCAAGGTGCCTGATTATAGACATCCTCAGTGTGACCCATCTCCTGATTCCCTGACTACTAGTACCAAGTGTATTTATTGTGGATCCAAGTAAGATAAAGTTGTTGACAATTTCAGCTTACTTTTGTTTTATCACCATGTTGTCTATCCCAAGTGAAAAGAACAGAAAACAAATTCAAGACTTGAGTTGTAGTACTTAGAGATGCGATGAGTAAAAGTCTTGAATTATCCAGGAAGCATAAAAAGAAGATGAAGGGAATGCACAGTAACACTGTACCAAAAGGAATTGGTGAATATTAAAATATTTTAGGAAGTACCAAGTGATCACAAGCCAGTGGTTATGAAGGAAGTCCAAACTGTATTGAGTAGTGAAAGGATTGGCAAAAAATTAAATTTCCAGAAGTCGATGGGATACCAATTGGCATGTTTCAAATGACAGATGCAGTCATGGATGTGCTCACCAGTCTATGCCAAGAAATTTGGAGGACAGCTTCCTGGCCAACTGACTAGAAGACATTCATGATTGTTACCATTCCCAAGAAAGGTGAGTCAACAGAATGTTGCAAGGAGGGACTAGTCCTTGGAAAGGGACAACATGCTTGGGAGGGTAGAGGGACAGTGTAGGAGAGGAAGACCCTCTATGAAATGGATTATTTCAGTGACTGGGTAATGGGGTTATGTGTGTCAGAGACAGTGAGATTGGCACAGGCTAGAGCAGGGTTTAAGGCTGTTGTACATAGGGTCCCTATGAGTCGCAGGTAACTTGATAGTACATAACAACAACAAACAGAAAATGAAACCTGGGAGGAAAGTAACCTTGAGAATGGACCAGGGACTTCAAAGAATAAAGCAAACATCTCTGTTTTAAATTGTCCGAACAAATGTTGCAAAGCAATCCATTGCGCACAAACTTCAGTAAATATTAGCTAATCATATATCCTTGAGTAATGCATACATCAGAATAATAAAATGTTGTCCAGAGGTGAAAAACTATTGGCAAAGAGCATCAACATACTTACAATCATGAGATAACAGACACCTAAACAAATTCACTAGAAGCAGAAACATGGAGTCAAAGGAAGCTTGAAGAAATGTAAACAACTCAAGTTGTCTCACAGAAGTAGAAAAAGATATTTTTCTTTAAAAAAAGGACAATCCTACAAATCTCTGTTAGAAATGCTTCAAATATTATTAGCATCTCAATTATATATATTTCCAGCCTTCCTGATATTAATAATGCAAGTTATATTTAACACTTTAATTTAAGCAGAGCCCTATGATCTTGGATAGCAGGAAGAGTTAACTAAATCTCATTTTGCAATTGGAACTTTAGACCTCTCTCACTTCCTCTGGGACCCCATCTACCACTTGCCAACCACCCAAGAAACAGTAACAAGCCAAATGACCCATCACAGCAACCAAACCCTTCAACCTTCTTCGGTGTTTTGGTTTGGGTTTGGCTTCTGCCTGCTAGGACATCATGTTGTTGTTGTTATGTGCCATCGAGTCGCTTGCGACTCATAGCAACCCTATGTACAATAGACCTAAACTCTACTCTGTGCCAATCTCCCTGTCTCCAACACACCCATCCCAATTACACCAGTCACTGAATCAATCCACTTCATAGAGGGCTTTCCCCTCCTGTGCCTGCCCTCCACCCTCCCAAGCATGATGTCCTTCTCCAAGGACCAGTCTCTCCTTACAATATGACTAAAGTATGTCAGACGAAGCCTCAGAATCCTTGCCTCCAAGGAGCAACCTGATTTAACCCTCTCCAGATGAATCTATTTGTTTTCTTGGCAGTCCATGGTACCCTGAATACTCTTCTCCAACACCAAAGCTCAAAAACATCATGGACCAATTGGCAGCATCAGGATGGATGGTGAAGAAATTGAGATTGTTCACAGCTTTATTCTGCTTGGCTCCACTATCAATACGCTTGTCACCAGCAGCCAGGAAATTAAAAGACATATTGTGATTGGAAAGTCTGCTGTTAAGGACTTCTCTAAAGTACTGAAGAGCGATTGTATCTCTAGGACATCATAGCCTTTTAAAATTTTGAAATTAGTCACAGCTGAGTAAAATTCAATTTTATTTATTTATTTACCTTTAGTTTTGGCTGTGTCAGTATTACAATAGTCTCTTTCCATTGTAACTCTCCTAAATAAAGCCATCTTTGTTTTAGTATTTTCTGGTGTAACTTTTTCCTTGATGTGTAAACTATAAACAAGAGAAGTTCATCTCTATAACATTTGTTGTATTTATATCATTATTTTGTTTTGTTTTTTCAGGTACTTTTTCAAGGTTATTTTGGTTTGTTTTCCTTTTCATCCACATCCAGAATTGCATTAAAACATCCCCATGATCTCACAAAGCTCTTATAGTGGTAACTAATATCTTCGTTTTTACTGATATGGAAACCCAAGTTCAAACATTAACTATCTAGTTCAAAGTCATGTAGTTAATAAGAGAATCAGGAATTGGATCTAGATCTGACTGGCTCTTCGTCATATATTAATCTCCTACCCTTGAAATGAGCACAAAACAAAAAAGTTATGTCATTGTAGAATTAAAAACCAATTTATTTCCTCAACCAATCTCTGGTCTCAGCAAAACCTGGCTGGTGAAACAGGCTCTATGCAGAGTTCTGGTCTGATGGGAGTTACACTACTAGCCCAGAGGCCAACCACTTCTGGTGGTGTGAATCCTCCATTGACTCCACAAGAGGAAAAAGTGCAGTTTCCTCTCTTTGTGATTTACAGTTTTGGAAACCCAACAAAGGGTCCTTATGAGTCAGAACCAATTACCCAGCAGTAAGTACGTTTGCTCTTATGGAGGGAAAAAATGTATACCAAGGGCTAGATAAGTGGAAACCTTGGATGACAGAAATCAGTTAAGTGCTATACTACCCAAAAGGTTGGTGATTTGAACTCACTCAGAGACACCCCAGAAGGCCTGGTGGACCCTTCAGAACAATCAGCCATTTAAAACTCTATGTAGCAGTTTCACTTTGGCACATATGGGGTTGTCACTAGCCAGATCTTACTCACCAGAAACTAATGGGTTGTTTTTTTTGTTGTTGTTGTTGGGTTTTTTTTTCCGGTTATTTTGGGCCAGATAAAAAAGAGAAGTGTGAGGTTTTTCCTGTAACATTCAGGATATCAGAAACAAGTTAGATAAGTCCTGACACTTAAAGAATGAAAAGGAGTTCCTTGAGGCCTACTGTTTCACAGGACAGAGCCTTAAATCATGTTAACCTCTCCAAACCATGCTTTATATTGATTGCTTTCTTGTAAACAAAATTCTGCCTGATACCCTGAGTTTAACCAAGGTTTTAAAGTCCTTACAAGTGGGTAAAAAAAAAGATTTCCTACAAGGTTTTGATCTTAAATTTCAGTGATAGATAAAAGCAAGAAAACTTAATTCATCCCTAGTGTTATATAGATAATGATGGCAAAAGAAGCATGTCATTATAAAGATGTTACACTTTATTGACTCCAGTTGAACACCTGCATGAACCCTCAAATGACAATGAAGATATCTAACTTGTTTCCTATAGCAAGTAGTCCTGCTTTTGAGAACTTTCCTTTATCAACCTGGGGGAAACAGCAAAATACAATTTATTTAATCTGTAATAAGTAAGTGGATATTCCCATGTAGGTCATGAAGAAGGTGAGAATAACATCACCTATTTCTTATCTCACTGGCAAAGATATTTAAAAAATTAAAAAAGCAGACACACTCTGTCTTCTAGGTGTGTTTAACTAATTGGAACAACACTGAATTTTGAACAGATATGTTTGTCTGCCAAAGGCCATATTTTGACACTGAGGAATGTAGTTGCTAATGTGAAATCAGGCATTGCTTCCAGGACTTGTAATGAGAGACAAACCGAACATAGTGGTGGTGTGGTCTGCCCCTTTGGGCAGATTTAGCCACCAATCTCCCAAGGGGTTAATGCTAAAGGAGGTACCCTTTAAAGAAATAATAGGAAATAATTTTTGTTGCAGCATGTTACTTCTGAAAGGTTGTTGCTGTAATGAAATTAGGATGCCATTTTATTATTGCAGCGAGAGTAAATTTATTTACTTTTTCAGTCAACACATGCACTCAGGGTGGTGAGAGCGATCAGCTGCTGCACTTGTTAGCTCACTGATTAAATATGTTGTCACCTAACTCTGAACTAATTAAAGGGAATTGAAGCTGTTGGAACATTAGCCAATATGGTATTAACTTCGTTAACTGAGATTTTTGAGCTTGCTTACTTTTTTTGCTGCCATATATTTAAATCACTGTTCTTTATCACTAGCAATTCCATCCAGACCTACCACAACCTGGTAAAGCAATCATTGAGCCTTTGGGGTGTATTTCCAGCAGCTATTCACATTTCCTGGCATTTCACTGTGGAAAAAAAACTCAAATTAAATTCTCTAAAAAGTGTTGATGCCAAGAATATCAAACTAATTAATACAAATTTTATCTTCCTGTCCTCAACCCTCCCCAGAAGGATACACATTACTGTGAGTGTACCTGAGTTTCATTCAATATAAGTAAACCTCTAGATGGGCTTAAGGAAAAGAATCAAGAAGGTGACTGAAATATCAACTAAAATTCTTGCTCTCATGGATTCTGACATTAGCTGTTTGAAAATATAACAGCCAATGATAATGCCACTTTCTATATTGTTATATTCAATAAAAGCACCCTGTTGGTATAGTGCATTACATGTTGTGCTATGAACTGAAAGGTCAGTACTTCAATGCCACCATCACTCCACAGGGGAAAAAATATCAGACAAATCTCCAATGGTGAAGACTTACAACCCCAGAAACTCTGCGAAGGATCATAAACAAGCTGGAGTCAGAAAATCAAAAGGGCTGAACTCGATCAGCATTTCTTAAGCTCAAGAAACTGAAGAACAAAGTCAAACCTCAAGTTGCTATAATCAAGGATGCTTTAGGCAGAATATTAAATGATCCAGGAAGCATTAAAAGAAGATGGAAAGAATATACTGAGTCACTGTATCAAAAGGAACTGGCAGACACGGAAGGATTTAATGAAACAACATATGAGCAAGAGCCTATGGTGATTAAGGAAGGATTTTAGGCTGCTTTGAAGGAAATAGCAAAAATAGAAGGCCCCAGGAATAGATGGTATACCAATTTACACATTTCATCTAACAGATGCTGCCTTGCATGTACTCACCAAGTTGTACCAAGAAATCTGGAGAACAACCACTTGTCCAACTGACTGGAAGAGATCTATATTTGTTCCCATTTCAAAGAAAGGTGACCCAACTGAGTGTGGAAACTATAGAACAATATTACTGATTTCACAAAAAAGCAAGATTCTACAGAAGGTTATCCAAAAATGACTGAAACAGCACCTGATCAGAGAACTGCCAGAAGTCCAGCCTGGCTTTAGAAGGGGTCTTAGGTACTAGGGATATTGTAGCTGATGTTAGATGGATCTTGGCTGAAAGCAGGGGATACCAGAAGAATGTCTATCTGTGTTTCATTGATTATGCAAAGGCATTTGACTGTGTGGATCATAACAAACTGTGGCTGACTCTGAGAAGAATGGGAATCCCAGAACACTTAATCGTGCTAATACGAAACCTATACTTGGACCAAGAGGCAGTAGTCAGAACAGAGCAAGGGAACACTGCATGGTTCAAAATTGGGAAGGGATTATGCCAGGGATTTGTTGCGTCTCCATACCTTTTCAATCTATATGCAGAAGAGATTATCCAGGAGGCTGGGCTTTATGAGGAGAAATGTGGTGCCAGGATTGGTGGAAGATCTATCAACAATCTGTATTATGCAGGTGACACAACCCTGCTTGCTGAAACTGAGGACCTGAAGCACTTGCTGCAGAGAGTCAAAGACTGCAGCCTTCAATATGGATTGAGGCTCAATATCAAGAAGACAAAGATTGTCATCACTGGACCAATTGGCAGCATCAGGATAAATGGTGAAAAGATTGAGATTGTTCACAGCTTTAGTTTGTTTGGCTCCATAATCAACACTCTTGCCACCAGCAGCCAGGAAATTAAAAGACATATTGCAATGGGAAAGTCTGCTGTTAGGGACCTCTCTAAAGTACTGAATAGCAATGGTGTCTCTCCGGAGATTAAGGTGCGTCTGATACAGGCCATGTTCTTTGCAATCACTTGTTATGCGTCAGAGAGTTGGACAATGACTAGGGAGGATAGAAGGAGAACTGATGCCTTTGAGCTGTGGTGCTGGAGAAGAGTATTGCATGTACCCTGGACTGCCAAGAAAACAAACAGATTCATCCTAGAGAGGGTTAAACTGGGATGCTCCTTGGAGGCAAGGATTCTAGGGCTTCGTCTGACATACTTTGGACATGTTGTAAGGATGACCAGTCCTTGGAGAGGTCATCATGCTTGGTAGGGCAGATGGACAGTGCAGCGAGGGGAATGCCCTCTATGAGGTGGATTAATTCCGTGACTAGGGTAATCAGGGTGGGTGTGTTGAAGGCAGTGTGATTGGTCAGGACAGAGAAGAATTTAGGGCTGTTGTACATAGGATCGCTATCAGTCACAAGCAACTGAACAGCATGTAACAACAACAACACTTTTGGAAGCAGGAGCGCTATCCACTTCCTAAACAACATGCCTTCGGAAACTCCGTGAACTTGGACAAATGTCAATAGTTGTGGAGGGGCTTCAGGCCTTTTGTTCATAGGGTCACTATGAGTCATGCTCGACTCGAAGGCAATGAACAACAATAAAAAACTGATATTACAACTGTCTCCGGATTATTTTTCCATTTTAAATTTTTTCAATATTACTAAGTTTTCAGTAAATGTTGATATATTAATTTCCCATTTGACTAATTTCCACATAAATATTAATTTAGTAAATTTAGTTGCCCTTAACACAATATATAAGCATTCTTCTAAACTGTCTCTCAGTTTTGTGACTCTCTTTCCTCATCATTTTTCTTTTCATCTTTGCTTTTGAGTTATGGATTTGAGAAATTTTGGTCACATACAGATGATGTTTAAGTAGAACAGTGATCTTCCCAGCAACATTCTTGGCTTTCTGTGTCATTCAATGGCAATAAAGCGTGACCTCAACAGATAGGCATGGTTCTGGGATTAAAGAATGTCTCAGGACACTAGTCGTCTGTTCTCTACTGTTTCACTTTGGCTAAGGGGCTTTTTGTTTATTTGTATGTTTTGAGTGAAATGGCATTCTCAAAAACATCTCTTCATGGTCTTATCCTTTATGCTGTTTAGAGGAAAAACATTTGCAATGAAAAAGTCCTTGATCCTGAAAAATTTAATCATGTGATGTCCACAGTAGTTTCCATAAACAAAGCAATATTTTCTGTTTCCTAATTCTTCTCTCTTCACAGTCCAGTTACCAATAATGATTAGTGCATTCTGATTGCATTTAATACATTTCATAGTACAAATGTTGATAAAAGTTGCATTGTTTCTTCTTTGACATAAGTGGTTGGAGCTTATATTGGAATAATGGTCAAACTGGTTTTCTTTTTAGTCATATGAATGTTATACCATCACGAAGAGCATCGTACTTAAGGATAGAACGCGTAATGTAACTTTTGATGTGGAATGCAATGCTACTCAATTATTAATATATAAATTCAAGTTTAAACTGAAAAACTTAGAAGACTGAGAGTTAAAATATTATTTGGAATATGCTATTGTTGCTGTTTGCCTCCAAAACAAGAATGACTCATTGCCACCCAACGAATGAACAAAAGGCCTGAAGCCTT
>NW_006399770.1:24993353-25003992 GCF_000299155.1 Elephantulus edwardii
GTAAGTGCATGAGGTCCTCCTCAGTTTCAGCGAGGAAGGTTGTGTCATCTGCATAACACAGATTGCTGATAGATCTTCCACCAATCCTAACACCACGCATCTCCTCATAGAGCCCAGCCTCTCAGATAATCTGCTCTACATAGAGGTTGAAAAGGTATGGATATGAAAACAAAATTAAGTGTTCTAATAAAATGTACAGAGACCATGCAAGAGTTATAAAACCAAGCAGAAAAAAAGCACCCCACCTAGTATTTCTCCAGCTGCAAAAGATGAAAGGGAAAAAAATTAACCCTTGAGTTTTAATATTAAAGAGCTTTATCAGTAAAATATAAAAAAGCCAACATCAAAAGAAGAAGACAGGAATACAGTTATGACACTAAAAAGAGTGAATGATAATGTAGTCATTTCTGGATGCAACAAAGGATAAAGAACTAACTGAAAATATTGACAGAAAATGTCCATCCTTTACTGATTTGTTGTAGTTAGGTATCCCTGAGTCACCTATGACTCACAGTAACCCTTTGGAGGGGGGAGGAAGTCAGAGCCTTGTTCTATCAAGTGCAAACCTCACCATCTCTGATAAGTTCCAACTCACGTTTATAGTCCACATTGCTAAGAGTCTTCCTCTATTTCTCTAAAATCTCACCTTGCCCAGCATGATTTTTCCAAAGATAAGTTTCTTCTGACAACAAGCCCAAAATGTATGACACAGAGATTTACCATCTCTGTCTTGTCTTTTATTCCAAGGCTTAATTTTTTAATCTTTTTCTACTAGTTTATTTACAAAATTAAAATAAAAATTTGAACAAATTCTTTCAGTTTCCCTCACCCCCCCCCCCTCCATCAAATTGTACAACCCAATGATTAATCCCCTCCCTTCACCTGCATATCCATATCTCTCTGGTTCCAGCCTCTCCTTATACTCATGCTACAATAACAGTTTTATACAATATTTATCCTATGTGACTGAGTTCGTTCACTCCACATAATGCTCTCCAGACCCTCCCAAGTTAGGTAATAATTTACAAAGTTCTTGCTCCTGCATGCTACATAGTATTCCATTGTGTGAGTGTACCATAATTTCTCAATCCATTCATTTGTAGTTGGGCATTTGGGGGGTGTCCATATTCTTGAAATGGTGAATACAGCTGCTATGAGCATTGGTGTACAAATCTCAGTTTGTGCCACAGTTCTCATTTTCTCAGGGTTTCTTCCAAGTAGTGGAATAGTTGGGTCTTATGGAATTTCTATGTTCAGCTTTTTGAGGCAGCGCCAAACCGCATTCCAGAATGGTTACACCATTTTACAGTCCCACCAACAATATATAAGAGTTCCTTTATCACCACATCCTCTCCAGCATCTATTACTTACTTCCCTGTTAAACTTTGCCACTCTTACTGGAGTTAGATGGTACCTCACTGTGGTTTTGATTTGCATCTCTCTTATTGTCACAATCTCTATCTTTAAGGAGAATTTTGGTTTCACATTTTCCAAGAGAAAAATCCATATTCTTTTGGCAGATGATGGGATATTCAGTACTCTTATCTAACATCATAACTCAAAAGCATTGATCCTTCTTCTATTATTTTTATTCATTGTCCAACTTCTATTAAGTATAGGAATCAACTGAAAACATCATGGCATGGATCAAATATACCATAGTCTTTAAATTGAAGCTCTTGCTCTTTAGAATTTTAGAAAGGTCCTTAAAAGCAGATTTTGCATTAGATAAATGAGACTTCAAAACTAATGGAATACCAGTTGAGATATTCCACCTAATGAATGCAACCCTGGAAGTATTCACTTAGAATATGAACCAAAAAATTTAGAAAACAACTGCTATCCAAGAGAAGGTGGACTCTTTATAGAAAGATTTACAACCTACAAAATCCAATGGAGGGTCATTATGGTTTGAAATTGACTCTTGGAAGTGGATGTATTTTTTGGCTTTAAAGTGTTGGTATGACCAGATAAAATAATTTTAAATTATTGAAAAATCTTTGTACCATTTTCCATAAATTTGCTTTTGCTAGGTATCATTGAGTTGACTATAATTAGTAGAAATTCTATGAACAACAGATCTGAATCTCATCCTATCCTTCGCCTCCTCATGATCTCTGTTATATTCAAGTCCATTATAGCAGTCCATGTGTCAGTCTAACCCCTGGTCTTCCACACTTTCACTGACCTCTAACTTTCCCCAGCATGTTGTCTCTCTTCAAGTACTGGTTCCTCCTGAAAACATGCCCAAAGTAAGTGAGAAAAAGTTTCCTCATCTTTTCCTCTACTTCCTTCAAGACAGACTTGTTCTTTTGACAGTCCATAAGATATTGAATACTCATTACCAATACCACAATTCAAAGGCATTGATTCTTCTGTTATCCTTATTCACTGTCCAATTTTCAGGTGCATTGGAAACAATTGAAGATCATGGCTTGGATCAGGTGCACTTTAGTCTTTAAACTGAAATCATTACTCTTTAATTTTGGAGAAGTCCTAGCAGATTTCCACAGTGCAACTTGTCCTTTTTTTTTTTTTCATTGTTAGTATGGTTAATGTAAATTAAACTATGATAGTCCTAGCAGATTTCCACAGTGCAACTTGTCCTTTTTTTTTCTTCATTGTTACTATGGTTAGTGTAAATTAAACTATGATAATAGAGAGGAGTCTGATGTGGCAGCTGCCTAGGATCTTTGTGAATTACAGATGCTAACTGGCTGAAGAAGAGTCCTTGGATGCATACTTCAAATAGTCAGGCCAACTGCAGTACTATATTTAATACACCCCTAATTTTTCCCTTTTCTTGTTTAACATGAAAAAGTATTGTATTTATCTGTTTTATTTGGGGAGTTTCCAGTGTGTTGTTGTTTTGTGTGTATTTTTAGGATCTTTTGGCATATTATATGTCAAAGCTTTGTTTGGTATCTGACTGAAACATTCCATGTTGCAAACCCAGACCTGCTTATGTCAGGGGGATTGGGATCATTGTATTCTTAGCCAATGATAAAAATAAATAAATAAATAAATAAATAAACAAACAAACAAATAAATAAATAAATAAACACATACATACATACATACATACATTGTGGAGTAGCTAATTAAATGGTAAAGTTGTAACATAAATACATTTATAATGAAAATGCAACTTTTGATTTCTTGACTACTGTTACCATAGTCATTGATTGTGCATTCAAGTAAAAAGAACTCTTTAACAAGTTCAGTCTTTACTCAACCTATCCTGATGGTGCCTATTGATCCATTGGTGAAGAGGTGGGATTTTGATGTTGAGATTTAACCCATATTGAAGTGTATAATCTCTAATCTTCTGCAGTAGGTTCTTCAAGTCTTCTTTATTTTATGCAAGGTTAGGTCCTTTGCATAACACAGATTGTAGTTTTCCCTGCTTTGGTGGTTTACATGTTTCTGTGGTTATGCAAGTTATACCACTGGTACTTCAAATACCAGTGGGGTCACCCATGGTGAACAGTTTTCAGCAGAACTTCCAAAGTAAGAAAGAAAACATATTGGACCAAACATCCACTTCAGAAATAACAGCCCTTTGAAAACTCTATGAACAATGGAAGAACACTGTTAGATACAGTGCCAGAAGATGTGTCCTTCAGATTAGAAGACATTCAAAATGCAACTGGGGAAAAGTTGTCTTCTCAAAATACAGTCTACCATAATGACGTGAATGGAGTAAAACTTTCACCCAATGAAGGACCTTCATTTGCTGATGTAGAAGGAATAAAAATGAGGAGAAATAACTTTAAACATCCAATAATAATTGGAACATGGAATGTATGAATCTAGGAAAATTGGAAGTTGTCAAAAAGAAAATGGAATAAAATAAGGATTGATATTCCAGATTTGGTCAACTGAAGTAGATCAGTATATTGGGCATTTTGAGTTAGACAGTTGCTTGACCTACAGTGTTGAAAATGACAAAGTGATGAAGAATGGTGTAGAAATTTCCCTTCATAACCATGTAGTTTTGCAGGGCCAGTAGCACTGGAGTGGGATTACAATCTTCCTGCATCATAACTATTATTTATTTCTCTGCTCTCCTCTCCACTCTTCTCTCCCTTCCCCTTTCCTCCTGTCTTTTCTCTCTCTCTCTCTCTCTCTCTCTCTCTCTCTCTCTCTCTCTCTCTCTCTCTTTCTCTCTCTCTCCATTTTCCCCTTTTCTTATTAGTTTGTTGGACTTTTTGATGTTGAGTTGCTGCAGTTTTCTATAGATTTGAGTGTTTATTATCAAATATGTCATTTCCAAAGGATTTTCTTTTATTAATTGTATTAGTCACTCTTTCAGTGAAATCTTTTGATGAGCCTAAGCTTTTCATTTCTACAAGGTTACATTTATCTATTTTTTTCCTTCATAATCTACATATTTCTTATTCTATTTATCTTATTAAAAACAGGTAATTTTTCCTCTTTATATTTTCTCCCAAGAATTTTGTGATCTTAAGTTTACTAATTAGGTCTCTGCTCCATTTCTAGCTAGTTGGGGGTATGAGATATGTATCTGGTTTAATTTTCAGCATGTGTTACCCAGTTTTGCCATCACTTATTATAGAAACTGTTTATCTCATCTAAAGAGCTTTGAAACCTTTATGAAAAACCAGTTGGCAATAGATGTCTAAGATTTATTTCTGAAATCTCAATTTTATTCCTCTGGTCTCAATTTTTTAAACTGAACCAAATACCAACTGTATTGATTAAAGTGGCTATAGTATATTTTAAAATGAGCAATGAGGTGCTTCCTGCTTTTCTAATTTTTCTTCAATATTGCTTAGCAGGAGTGGCATCCACTTCCTAAACAACAGGTCTCTGGAAACTTGATAGTTATAGAAAGGCTTCAGGTCTTTGTTCATAGGGTCACTATAAGTCATGCCCAACTCAACTACAGTCAAGAGCAATAATAATTCAGAATGTATGTTTCATAATAAAATTTCATATTTTTTATAATGTTTTCATATAAAGTATCAGGATTGTGCTGTATCTGAGGATAGTTTTATGCAGAATCAATATTATTTAGGTATATTAATTCTTCTAATCCATGAGCAAAAACCATATTTCCAATTTAAAATTTAAAATGTCTTTTTAGTCACCCTATCATAGTTTCTTAATTTTCATACTAAAAGCTACTTATGGCCCTACTCAGATTAATGACTAATTACTTTGTCAATTTGGGAACAATTAGAAATAGTTCTAATTTCTTGCTTTTCCCCCCCAGATACAGCCATTTTATTATGAAATCTTTTGGGTCATTTAAGAATAGGATAACCTGGTCTGCAAGGGAGGATCTGTACTTCCAAACCAAAGGCTCACAGATTGAATCCACCAGCTGTTCTGCAGGAGAAAAATGGGCAACCTCCTCTGGTGTACTTTACTGCCTCTGAAACCGTACTGAAGCTATGAGTCAACTATAACTCCATGGTACATAGCAACAACATGGATGAATAAAATTTTATTTTATTTCTTTCTTATTTGCATATTTCTATTTCTATTTCTTGTCTTATTACTCTGGCGAGGCTATCTAGTACAATATTGAATAAAAGTGGTGATAGTGATTTTCCTTGAATCAGATTAATTCTCAGAGCAAAGGATTTTAACTCTTTTTATTGAATATAATGTTGACTCTTGTTTCTCATAAGTGACCTTGATTTATGTTGAGAAATTTCTCTATGTTTTTGGAAAAAGTATTTATAAGGAGATGGAATTGTTATAATCATATTGATTTTATTTTTCCCCCATATCAGTGTAGTCACCTCTGTTTTTTTAATTACTGGTTAAATGAAATCTTTTCCTCCAATATTTTATATTCATTCTTTATTGCCTCATGGCTAAAGTGTATGTCATGTAGCTAGCAAGAGAACAGATCATAATTATCCATTCTGCTGTTCTCTTCTGAATCAAACATTTAAAACAATTACATAAAGATTATAGTTGAAAAGGAAATGCTTACACTTACCTCACACATTTTAATATTTTTTACGTATTTTATAATGAGTACTTTTATTCTGATTTTTCTACTTTGTGTTTGACTGATTTTTTTTGTTATGTCTTGTGGTTTTCTTCTTTTATTCTTAATATTTCTTTCCTTCTAACTCATTTTTAATAATTATTATAACAATGATTAACATCTGACTAGTTAATATGCAACTTAACATGTATCTCCTCACATTTCTGTTCATAAGCCTTCATTAATTATCAATATACAACTTTTATTTTATTCTAATTAGTTACAAAAACGTGATATTTGTAAGAAACTTGTGTTATTTGGAGGATTTAATTACTGAATTTATTCCCAGAAAATATCCTATAGTTGGTTCTTATGACTGTCCATAATACTGTATTTCTTTTTCTAGCCAGGTATGTTTTCTCTTTGTTCTTGTTTATTTTTTTAGGTATGTTGTTCTTAAGCAACATCAGGTTGGAGAACACTCACCTGATATCTCCAGCAGGTATTCTGAAGCAGTAAATCACATAAGAGAAAATTGCCCATCTTTCTCCAACAGTAAGTTGATGCATGTGAGCTTATGTTAGAGAAGAGTACTGAACATCCCATGGACTAAGAAAATAATAGACAAATATGTCTTGTAGAAAGTGCAGCCAGAGTGCTCCTTGGAGGCAAAGATGATAAAGCTTGGTCTCGCATACTTTGGGCATATTACTAGGAGAATCTATACCTTAGAGAGGGATGTCATGCTTTGAAAGGCAGTCAACAAAGGAGAGGAAAATCTTCAACCATGTAGGTATATTGACACAATGACTGCTACATTTGGCTATAGTGTGAGGATGACACAAGTAGAACAAGGCTCAGACCTGTTCTTCACAGGATTGCTATGGGTTGTACTTGACAACATCTGACAACAACTTCTATGGTGAAACTCATAGATTTGAACTGTGTACCTTTGGGTTATCTTTTAATACTTTTATATTTCCATTTAGAGTTCTCCTTTGATGAATACTGCACTATATGTGGAGCAGATAATTCAGAAGGCTGGGCTTTATAAAGAGAAATGTGACATCAGAATTAGAGAAAGAAAAAATTATGAAAGAATATCTTACCCTAGTAACAATAGCAAAGTTCAACAGAACAGCAAAGAATAAATGCGGGCAAGGCTGTAGATAGATTGGAACCCTTATTCACTTTTGGTGGAAGTAAAATGGTGAAACCACTATGGAAAGCAGTATGGTGCTTTCTCAAAAAGTTGGAAATAGAAATACCATTTGAGTCAGCAATTGCACTACTGGGACTATACCCTAAAGAAACCAGAACTGCCACCTAAGCAGATATATGCACATGCATGTTTATTGAGGCTTTGTTTACTATAGCAAAGAGTTGGGAACAAACCAAGTTGGACACAACAAATGAATGGACAGAGAAATGATGGTATATTCACACAACAAAATACTACTCCCCATTGAAAATCAAGGAACTCATAAAATACTACACAAAATGGGTGACCGTGGTGGACTTTATGCTGAGTGAAATATCTCAATCACAAAAGGGCAAATAATGCATAATGTCACTGTTATAAAACATGACTGACATGAGGGTTGGGGACAACAAAGAAAAGAGAGGATAAATAATGAACGCTGCTTTGAAATAGGTGAGGGAAAGAACTGTCTAAAAGAAATATATGATCAGGTATTATTTGAAGGACAATAGCCCAGAATAAGAGGTGATATAGCAAAGTGGACTGGGGACAGGGGAAGGAAGGAAATTGTGCAACAATGAAAGAATCTTTTTCAATAGAAAAGTAAACTGAGGGGTAGGGAGGAAAACCTGCAACAGTGAATGAACAGAAATCCAAGTTTTATGTAAACTTCACTAAAATAGAAATTAAAAAATAGAAAAAATAAACATCAACAACCCTACATTATGCAGATGTCAAAACCTTGCTCACCGAACAGGAGAATCTGAAGCATTTCCTGTAGGAAGTTAATGACTGTAGCCTTCAATATGAAGAAAATAAAGATTCTCATCACTAGACCATTTGGCAACACCATGATAGATGGAGAAGAGATTGAACATGTTAAGAAACAAGCAAAGTTTCAATGAAAATGTTTGTACAGATGTATATATAGATAAACTTTTAAATAGAAAAGGTTTATTATAAGAATTTTTTTTCAAACTAGCTTTCTCAAAGTCCACAATTCTTAATAAAAAGTTATACTGCATATTTAGTCATAGAGTTATTGAAAATACCTTTTTTTAAATATAAATGCTAAACTCCAAATGTGATTATCAGATAATACAACCTTGCTTTCTGAAAGTGAAGAGAACTTGAAGAACTTGTTGCAGAATAAGGAATTCAGCCTTCAATATAGCTTGCATCTCAATGTCAAGAAAACAAAGATTCACCCCTATACTAATAGGCACCATCATGGCGGACAGAGAGGAGATTGAAACTGTCAACAGCTTCATCTTGCTTGGATCCACAACACTCTTGTTATCAGCAGTCAGGAAAATAAGGAGATGCATTGCACTGGGAAAATTTGCAGTTAAGGACCTCTCCACATTATTGAATAGTGTCAATTTGAAGACTAAGGTGATTCTGATTGAGGCCATGGTTTTTCTGATCACTTGCTGTGAATCTGAAAACTGGACAGTGAATAAGGATAACAGAAGAAGAATCAATTTGAGCTGTGGTGTTGGAGAAGAGCACTGAATGTCACATAGGTAGTCAAAAGGATAAATATGTCTTGGAGAGGGAACACTCCGAGTGCTTTTTGGAGACAAGTATGATGAGGCCTTGTCTCACATACTGTGGGCATATTGCTGCTCTGAAGGGTGGAGGGTCAGTGACTGAGAGGAAAATCTTTAATCAGATGGATTAACACAATGACTGCCGCAATGGACTCTATTGTGTCAAGAAGTACAAGAGTGACACAGAATAGGACAGAATTCAGAGCACTGATTCCTGATATAATCTACTATGGATATTTTTCTAGCTGCTTTAATAATATTTTCTTTCCCTTTCATCTTCAAAAATATGATTAGGATATTGTGTGAAGTTAAAAGTTCAATACCAGCAGGCATAACCAGGCCAGGGGCTGACTGTGGGACAAACTATCAATTAATCATGTGCAAGTTCAAACTTGTTGGGTTGACTGTCTTTGAGTTGAGCACAACTCTTAGTGACCCTATGAACAAAAGACCTGAAACCATTCTATAACTATTGACAATTACCAAAGTTCATAGAGTTTCCAGAGGTATGTTGTTTAGGAAATGGATGTCACTCCTCCTTCCAAACCTGTCTCAAGCTGGGAGCTTCATCAAATTCTGTCCACCATGGATAACTGTTATTTGACACCCAATGGTACAAGGCTCAGCATCACAGCAACCCCAGGTTACTTCAGTACAGCAAATTGACAGAAGAGCTCTGTACAACTTAGAAGAATGTTCTTCCAAAATAAGTAACAAATGACTTTTAAATGCAAAGCCTTTCCCTTAGATCTTGTTGACTCTAAAAAAGAGGCTTAAATAAAAAACAAACAATATAATATGTTGTTGTGGTGGTGGTGGTGTGCCATCGAGTTGTCTGCAACCTATAGCAACCCTAAGTACAGCAGCTCTGAACCGATCTCTGTCCTGAGCCAATCTCACTAATTCTGACACACCAATCCCCATTGCTTCAGTTACTGTATTAATCCATCTCATCTGGGGCCTTCTTTGCCTGCTCTGTCAGTCTATCTCACCAGAATCATCTTAAAAAAATGTCACTCATTGGTCATCGGGGATCAAGGACCAGAGAAGTTGTGGGAGGAATTCAAGGATATTATCTATTATCAGGAAATTAAGGAGTTGAACAGAAGATCTCAGAGGACAGCTCAGGAAGACAAAACAAAGTATTATAATGAAATGTGCAAAGAGCTCAAGTCAGAAAATTAAAATAGATGAACCTTTTCAGTATTTCTTAAGCTAAAGGAACTGAAGAACAAATTCAACCCTTGAGTTGCAATACTTAAGGTGACTATGGGAAGAAAATTGAATGACCTAAGAAGTATCAAAAGAAGATGGAAGGAACACAAAGAGTCACGATACCAGAAATAATTGACTGACACAGAAGAACATCATGAAACAAATATCATCAAGAGGAAATGACGATGAAGGAGGAAATTTAATCTGCTTTAAAGGAATTGGCAAAAACAAGCTCAAGACTCGATGGAATACCAATTAAATATTTCATCAAAAAGCTGCTGCCCTGGGCATGCTCACCATGTTATGCTAAGAAATCTAGAGGACAACTACCTCTGGCCAATTTCCTGGAAGAGATCTATATTTATTCCCATTAAAAAAAAATAATTGATCCAAGAGAGTGTGAAAATTATCGAACAATCACTAACATCACACACAAGCAAAATCCAACTGAAGCTTATCTGAAAACCACTGGAACAGTACATCGACAGAAAACTGCTGGGTTTACAACAGCCTGTGGCACCAGGGACTCATAGCCAATGCCAGATGGACCATGGCTGAAAGCAGAGAGTACCAGAGTAATGTCTAGCTGTGTTTCATCGATTATGCAAAGTCATTTGACTGTATATACAAAAAACTATAGCTAACATTGTGAATAATGGTAATTCCAAAACACCTGACTGAGTTCATCATGCAAAACCTATA
>NW_006399770.1:25005157-25006298 GCF_000299155.1 Elephantulus edwardii
GTAAACTTCCCCAATCCATCCCTTTGAGCCTTTTGACCAGGGTACTCTTCTGCCCGCTTTTGGCTAGGACTCCCTGCTCCAGTGCGGCCTTTAAGTCGGTCTCCCGCAGGCTTCCAGTCCAGAGTGGACTATCACTGGGCCTTTTGGTGGATCGTCCCTCTGAAACTAAGGCAGAGAAGCAGGGAATCCCAAGGCCCCTACACCCTCCGCCCCCACCCCCAGCTCAGCCACTATAGCATCCCAGCGGGCTGTGCAGGAACAGTGGGTGGAGGGAGCGTGAACAGGAAATGGAGCAGCGGGAACGAACTCGATCAGATGACCTTTTCCGAAAGACCACAGCAGCCCCTTGCATCTATTGGCTTCCACTGACTGACAGATTCTTCAGAAGGAGGCAGAGCGAGCCGAAAGGGCCAAAGTGCAAGAGAAATGGCGAAAAGAGCAGGAAGAAGAAGAGCAAAAGGAGCAGGAGAAAGAAGCTGAGTGGGAAAGGAACCGACAAGCTGGAGTGGGAGAAACATCGAGAGCATAGCCGAGAGAGAGGCAGGGAGAGGGAAAGGGAATGAGACTGAGGAGATCGGGATCGAGATCGAGAAAGGAACCGAGAGTGGGGCCAGGAGAGAGATCCCAGAGACACCAAGCGCCAGCCACAGCAGGAGCTAGAGTCAGAGCACTCCTCTGTGGGACCAGGGTGGGCGCCGCTAGCTGGGAAAAAGACGGAAAAGAGCTGCAGGCATCAGCCACGCTGCCCCAGGTGGGTAAAGGCCACAGAGGGATAGGTACAATATCCACCACCCTGGAACCACAGGTCTTTCACATCATTTGCCCAGTACTGAAGTATGCCTGTCACTTGTCCCCACAAGCCAAGTGGAACAGTGACCACTCTACCCCAACCCACCCTATCTTGGGACTTAGCCCTCTTCTCTCTCCTTTCCCAGTGTTCAGTCTTAGAGAGGTAAGGGCTAGGCTAGGGAGGGAGGTGATAGGCCCAGAGATGGTGTGTGCCCCAAATCCCATGCAGTTTTTCTCCACCTTGCTCACCACCTCCCTTGTGTACACATCAGCCTCTTGGGAACAGCAGGGGCCCACGACTGGGTCACCTTTGAGCTGAATCAGCATCTCCTCCTGACTCCCCCGGCCCTTA
>NW_006399770.1:25008788-25009379 GCF_000299155.1 Elephantulus edwardii
GTTCATCTGGCAAGTCCGCTCTGCCAACCCCCACGTGGGGCCAAAAGAACACAAGAGCCCTCAAACCTGCCGTGCCTCAAGAAGTCAGAGTCCGGATTCGGAATTCAGACTATCCCTTGTAAAAAAATTTTTTATGCCTTTTATAGTTTAATAGTGTTTTGGAGTTCCAAAGTTTCTAGTGTTATGTTTCATAATGGAACCTCAAGTTTTGTCTGGATTTGTTAACTCTTCTTTAGAAAATTAATTAGAGATATTCCAGTTCATTGATTCTACCTTCTATTTAATTTTGTTTTTGAGTGTATCCCTTGAACTGACTACCTGTATCAAACATACACTAATTTTTCATTCATTCTCATTGCCATCAAGTCAGAACCATAGTGACCCTCCATTGTGTTTCCAAATGTGCCAATTGTGCAGAATGAGATTGGAAATTTCTCCCATAGGGTTGCTGATGGATTTAAACTACAAAAGAAACAGGCATTTTTCACTTAACATTTAAACTACAAAACATAGCCTTTTTTTTACATAACGTGACTCCCTACAAGCTATGCCACTTTATATAAATTATAATTCTAAATTATTATATTCATT
>NW_006399770.1:25011399-25013564 GCF_000299155.1 Elephantulus edwardii
TAATCAATGAAACACAGATAGACATTCTTCTGGTATTCTCTGCTTTCAGCCAAAATCCATCTAACATCAGCAACAATATCCCTAGTACCACGACTCCTTCTAAACCCAGCCTTGACATCCGGCAGTTTAAAAAAATAATAATAATATTTAATGCCTTTGAGTTTGTGATGTTAAAGAAGAGTTCTGAATATCTCAAGGTCTGCCAAAAGGACAAACAAATATCTCTTGGAAAAGGTGCAGACAGGGTGCTCCTCAGAGGCAAGAACAGTGAAACATTATCTCACATACTCAGGGCATATTGTTAGGAGAGTCCTTGGATAAGGACAACATGTTTGGAAAAGTAGAGAGTCAGCAAAGGAGGGGGAGATCCTTAACCAGATGGACTGACATAATGATTATAATGGCAAGCTCTAGGACATCAGAGATGATGATTATGAAATGGGTAGGGTTCAGATCCATTCTCTTCATAGGATTATTAGGAATCATAGTTTGATAGACTAAACAGCAACAATATCAATGTATATATCAAATTTTATATTTATATAATACTGTTAACATTTTTAAAAGATTATTCTATTCACTTGTGTCATTCATCCCAAATTATTGATGAGTTGATTTTTTTATAAATGGAAAGGACATAAATTATTATTCATGTTTTTAGAAGATGCAAGCCAAAAAATACTATCAGATTTAATTAAAGGAAAAAAGTCCCAGAAAAGGATCAGTCCAGGGCTAATAAAGCCAGCAAGCAGGTTGTCAGGAGAAGGAAAATATGTCCATTGAAAGTGTTGAGAACTCAACTGTTTAAGTAATCTAATTCTAAGCAGGAGTAAATTTATGGGGATCAGCTGGAGCCACTTTTAGTCAAGATTGATTGATTTCGTTTCACAGCATCAGCCAGCCAAACAATTAAACAGTGGCTTTTAGCACAGACTGGCCATATTAACTTTAAGCTCATTTTCTGTATCTTACCTGATTTTGAAGTTTATAAACCAAGAAGATAAACTATCCGAGACCTTAAAAGACATTAATACTAATGAAATTAAAAACAAACAAGAATCCTCATGCATTGTATACACAGTAAGGAATAGTTAGTAGGGAAAAAAAATTGGAATGAGTACATTTTTGTGACCAAACCCATCCATTGCATTCAAACATGGAAGTTCTGACTCCTGTTTACCTCATGTGTACTAATTAGAACTGATCCATTGTTTTCTCAACTCTGATTCTTATAGGAGCTATCGTAGGTAAGGAAGTAGTAGGTAAAGAATTATATTGGCAACTCCAAGGCAAGACGTTCAAATACCCCATGAGAAAAAAGATGGACAGTCTCCTTCTGTGCTATTCAGAGTGTCTGAAAACTCACTGGCAAGTCAACTATGAATAGGTTCTGTTTGACTCAACAGCAGTGAGTTACAGAATTCTTTTTTTAAATTTTTTTTTTTTACAGAATTCTTATGTAAGCAGATAGCTAGGCTTTTTTCTTTGGCCACTAGATGGGTTCTAAAATGCCAATATTTAGCAAGAAATGAATTAGAAAATCAGTACAATTCAAACAAAATTATAAAAGACATTTCCTAGTCCATATACTTATTGATTTACAGCAATGGTATTGAAACTTCAGTGTGTTGCTTAATCACTTTAAGAATTTATTAAAGTAGATTGCTGAATCTAAGCCCTAGAGTATCTGATTCCACAAATCTAGGGTGAAGTTCCAAAATTTTCAGATGATTCTGATATTGCTAATTCAAAGACCATCTGAGAACCACTGGCTTAGAATCAGAAAATAAGTTGTTATCATAAACATTTGTATTTATACTTTTAGCACTTTAAATATGCTGTTTTGTCCATTTTTTGACAATATTGTATAGTGAATATAACAAAGCCTTAAAAACATGGAATTCAAGGCATTTGGCAACCTTCTTCATGTTAATACTCCGAGTCTAAGGTAGCATTCAAAGCCAAATAGGATTAAAAAATTAATGATGGCTCAGCAACAATGTGTAATCATTCTCAATGACTACATTCTTTATGCCTGATGAGTCTCTGGAAGGTCCAAACACATTCACCTGTTCACTCAAAATGTGAAAGTTCAAATATGTCCAGAGATGCCTTAGAAGAAAGATGCAAATAGAAATACCATTTGACCCAGCAATTCCTCTACT
>NW_006399770.1:25013889-25014857 GCF_000299155.1 Elephantulus edwardii
ATAAATTATGTATACTGCATTGTGGCCGATGAGGGAGAGAACAGTTTAAAATGACACATGATTGGGTATTATGGTTATGACAAGAGTCCAGAATGAAAGTTGCATAATGGAGTGTACTCGGGGGTGGAGTGGCGGTGGGATTGTATCCCAATGAAAGATTTTTTTCTTTTACTTTCCAAAGAGAGGCGTGAACTGAGGGAGAGGGGTGGGTAGGGAGAAAAGTGCACCAATGAAAGTATGGAAATCCAAAATCTCTGTAAACGTTCATTAAAATTAATTTAAAACAAAAGAAGAAGAAAGGTCTGGTGAACTAATTGTGAAAAATCAGTCACTGAAAACAGAAATGGAACAATTGTTCTAAATCTGAATTAACACAATGTTAACTAGGTTTTCACTGGCTTTCTCATCAGTAAACTTTACTCTGTTTCATAGTGCTTAGTAACTAGAGCGATGAGTGTGATGTGTCAGAATTAGTGAGACTGGCTCAGGACAGGTAAGAGTTCAGAGCTGCTGTACATAGAGTCACTATACATCGCAGGCTACTCCATGGCACATAACAATAATAACATACTATGACAGGTTTGGAAGCAGGAGTGGCATCCACTTCCTAAATAACACAAAACCAGAAACGCTATGAACTTTGATAAATGTCGATAATTGTAGAGGGGCTTCAGGCTATGAGTTGCATTAAACTCGAAGGTAATCAACAGCAACAACATTAATTATAAGCTTTTGCAGCACAGTGATTGAAGTGTTCAACTATTAGCCAACGGGTTGACCATTTGAACCCACCAGCCATTCTGTGGAAGAAGCATATGGTAAACTGTCTAGGATAATTCTAACCTAGGTTATACAATTGTTATGAGTAAAAAATATAGCAAGGGATTGCTACTTGTCAAAACCAAATCCACAGCATTGAGTGAGTTAATAAACAAATATAAAATCAGTTATAATAATCTGCAGGGGTA
>NW_006399770.1:25015664-25030430 GCF_000299155.1 Elephantulus edwardii
TGCAATGGAAGGGGTCCAGAAGTAGGGCCACTCATTTGCAAATGACTGACCCACTCTAAGCTTGGGTTTCCCTATTTGCAAATTAAGGGTTTGGTTACACAGAAGGCTGTGCTGAGGACCACAGGTCACATGTTTAAAGTGCTCAGAGCACCTCACTGGCCATCAGGGCTCTGGGCAGATGAGCTGTGGCTCTGTCCTGTCTTCCAGGAGCCTGCAGTACAGCTGAGAGTGAAGGGAGAGACAGACATGTGGCCCAGAGACCAGGACCGGCCAGGGGGTGAGCAGAGTGGGGTGGTCCTCATGGCGGTAACAGTGCTGAGCCTGAGAAGAGGTGAGCATTCCACGGGGCTAGGTGGGAATATGCTCTGTTCTTTACAGCACTGCCAGCACCAGCTTTTATCACTTTATTTATGTGTGGATTTGTGGTGCTTGATGCAGTGCCAAGTGGCAGCTCTGGCGACACCGGGGATAAGCTCCAATGTTAACCAGAAGTCAGGGGCAGAAGCTGCCAGTGCTTCCTTAATCATCAAGGCCTGGGTCCCCGGGACAGTTCCCCTGAGTCCTGTGAGTGGCTCAGAGGCAGAGTTGACTCAAAGCAGTGGCTTTTGTAGGAGGTAGAAGAAGCCCTCATGGCACAGTAAGCTCTCACCTGCTAACCTGAAGGTTAGTGGTTCGAACCTGTGAGTCCCTTTGTTTCACACAAGAATAACCTACCAGTCTGCTCCTCTGATGACCCCCGGAGACGATGACGCAGCCCTGCCGGCTGAGAGTGGGGAGCACTTGCTGCAGAAGATCAAGGAACGCAGCCTTCGGTATGAGCTGCATCTCAATGTCAAGAAAACAGAGATTCTTGCCACTGGACCAATTATGGATGGAGAGGAGATTGAAACAAGACTATTCTTTGGAGTACAATATCTGGAAAATTTAATCACAAAATACAATAAATATAAAGTAACCTAGATAAAATTTCTACAGATATTGCTATTGTGCATTTCATGTTTCCCATTGTATTGTATGAATTGCAAACATAAATATGCAAAAGATTTCTGAAAAATCACACAGCCAGGGGTAGAAAAAGAAAGAAAAGCAGAATGGGTGAAGGAAATACTCTTTCACAGTAAATAAGAAATAATCCATGAATGTAATTTATTTAGCTAATAGTTACCATCAAATACTTTCATATTTTCTTGATAGAAACCTTCAGTATTGCAATTTGAGATTTAAATTTGATCTTCAGTTCTTTCAAATTGATAAATGCTGACTGAATTCTTCCCTTGGATTTTCTAACGCCAACTCTTTGTACATTTCTCTGTAATTCTTTGTCATATTGAGTTGGCTTCTGAAATCTTATGTTCAACTATTTTTTGTAAACATTTATTTCCTTTGGTTTCTTTATGTTCTAGTACAAGTTTCAGAGTCTCTTTTGACATCTACTTTTTCAGAGTCTTCTTTCTTACCTATAATATGACTTTTTGCCCTCTTAATAGATGATATATGTTATGGAATTCCTAGAATATCTGGTTTTAGGTAATTCATGTTCAATGGATCAAATCTATTCTTTTTTTCTAAATAAAATTTTTATTTTATGCCTGTTTGCTTACAAAGTTCGTATGCATTGTTTTTCACAATGGATCTTTCCCATTTCCTTTACCCACCCCTCCCTCTAACAATCAAATTGTGGGACCCTGTGATTACCTCCCTGCCTATCCTCACCCCTCTGCTCCTCCCCTCGTCTCCTTGGATCCTCATACCCATTTTACTAGTGATCTTTCTACTTCTACAATAATATGGTCTTATGTAGTCTTTGTCCTTTTGGGACTGAGTTAGTTCACTTATCATAATAACTCTGCAGTCCCTCCCAAGTTACATAGTGATTTTCAAAAGGATTGCTCCTCCATGCTGCATTGTATTCCATTGTGTGAATGTACCATAATTTCTCAATCCATTTGCTTGTAGTTGAACATTTTGGTTGTTTCCATGTTCTTGAGATAATGAATAATGCTGATGGCCTAGACGATGGTATAAAGAGACTGCCAAATACAGCCAGACATGCACAATCTGAGAGGATGAAATTGATGAATGGGATCTCCTAAAAATGAAATCCTTGTGAACATTAAAAAAAAAAAATCTAACAGAGTGAAAAGAAAACCTACTGACTGGGAAAAAAAATTGACAATAAGATTTCAGGTAACGGCCTTACATAAAAGTTTACTAAACAGTACAGAGCGTCCAGAACAACAACAAAAATAAAAATTGATAGCACAAAATGGGTAAAAGACAAAGAAAGAACTTTTACAGAGGAAGATGTTTGGATGACCAGTAGACACATGAAGAAATGCTTAAAGTCACTGGCAATAGGAGATGAAAATAAAAACCACAATGAGATTTCATCCTACCCCAGTAGCAATGGTAATGTTTAACAGGACAGCAAGTAATAAATGTTGGAGAAGATGAGGAGAGAAAGGAACTCCCATACACTGTTGGCAGGATTGTAAAACAGTACAACCACTCTGGAATGCATTTTAGTGTTTGCTCAAAAGGCTGAACATAGATCTTCCATATGACCCAGCTGTTCCACAGCTTGGAGTATACCCCAAGAAAATTAGAACTGTGGCATAAGTGGAGATTTGTACAACAATCTATTTTTGAGCTGGTTTTTAAATTCACTTGGAATAGGCCAAAATTGTATTTTAGTATTTGTGGAATTATTTTAATTCTTTTCATCTTCAGTTTGAACTTACACACAAGTAATTGTTGTCTATTCTGGTCAGTCTCAGGCCTTATTTTACTTGCTAATATTGAGGTTTTTGCTAGACTTTTTCCACTAATATAGTCAATCTGATCCCTCTGTAGTCTATCAGATGAGGTCCCTGTGTCACCATGTACTTTTTTTTGGTATTTTTTTAATTTAAGTTTATTATTAATTTCAGTAAAAATGTACAGAGACTTTAGATTTCCATTCATTCATTGTTGCACTTTTCTCCCTCCCAACCACCCCCCCCCAAGAAAAAATTCCTTCATTGTTTTACAAACCCTCCCCCAAGTCCACACTACCATGTAGCCTTAGGTCTAGACTCCGGTCATGACCAAAAATACCTAATCACATATCCCTTTTAAACAGTTTTCTCCCTCATCTGTCTCAATGCAGTATACATCTTTCTCAGTCTCTCTCCAACCCCAAGGTCAGTACAGTTTTACAACAGTGGCACGTTGCAGCATTTGTCCCTTTGTAACTAAGATATTTCACTCAGTATAATGTGCTCCAGAGTCACCCATTTTGAATAATATTACATGAGTTCCTTGTTTTTCAATGCAGTGTAGTATTCCATTGTGTGAATATACCACAGCTTCTCTATCCATTCATTTGTTGTTGGGCACTTAGGTTGTTTCCAACTCCTTGCTATTGTGAAAAAAGCTGCAATAAACATGGGTGTGCATATATCTGCTTGGATGTCAGTTATCGTCTCTTTGGGGTATATTCCCAGTAGTGGAATTGCTAGGTGTAAAGTATTTTTTCAATGAATAAATCATTCATCATGCAAAGTTGTATCATTTGATCTTCAGGTTCATTGTAGCCAAGGTTATATTTTCAAACTTCTAGTTCTTCTTGTTGACAACTTTTGCATTGTGGTCACAAATTATTATTAATGTAGATGATACAATCTTATTTGAAAAAAAAAATAAGACGACGAAGTATTTACTGCAGAAAAAGGAAGACTCTTGTCTTCAATAAGGGTTGTTATCTCAATATTGAGAAAACAAAAACCTTCCCTACTGGAACAATAGGCAATATAATGATAAATAGAGAAAATATTGAAGTTTGTGGTAATTTAGTTTTACTTGAATCCACAACCCACACTCATTTTAGCAGCGGTCAAGAAATAAAAAGATGTATTAAATTTGGAAAATAAGCTGTCAAAGACGTCTCCAGAGCCCTAAAGTGCAAGGATGTTGGTTTAAAGACTAATGTGGTCCTGATACAAGCCATACTAATTTCAGTTGTTTTCTATCCATCTGAAAGTTGGACAAGGGAAAGGAAGACCAAAACCACCATTGATGCCTTTATATTGTGTTGCTGGTGAAGAGTATAGAATACCCCATGGACAACAAATCTATCTTGGAGTAAGTACAACTAGAGTGCTCCTTAAAGGCAAAGACAGTGAAATTTGATCTTGAAATTTGGGTGTGAAGTCAAGATGAGCCAGTGTGGGAAAAAGACACACCAGGCTGAGAAGAGTAGAGGGTCAGGACAGAGGAAGACATTAAATGGGATGGACTAATACAGTGACTATAGAAATAGGGTAGAATAAGTGAAGATCATGAGAACTGCAAGATTTAGATCTGTTGTTGTGGGGTTGTTCGGAGACACAGTGAACTCCATGACAATTAACCAAAATAACACTATGAGAACAGAATGAAATAGTAAGATAAAACAAAAAGTATATACTAATTCTTAGTTTTTTAAAGTGTTAGACTCTGCACGTAACTTTTTATGTTGGCTATCCTATGGCTTTGGGTAAGCCACCATACAATATATTTCCCTAAGGTCGTAAATAGTATTAATAGTTTGTGATTCTGTGAAAAGCACCCTGAAACTGTCATTTCTACTAGCATTATTACTACATTATTCTGTGTAATAGTTTTTGCATTGCCAAACTATTAGTCTTCTAAAAGGGAACAAATTGAGAAATTCATTTTTTCAAAAACATCCCAGAGTTCTCAGAGACAAACAAATTCCTTTTTAATGAAAGTACTTTCTCTATATTTTGAATCCTTAGTGGTGAGGAATTGCACTGCCAACCCAAAGGCAAATGATTCAAATCCACCAGCTGTTCCATGAGAGAAAGATTGACAATCTCCTCCTGTATCATTTACTGCCTCTGAAAATTCACTAGAGGATCAGCTCGGAATCAATTCCTACTTGATGGTCCAAAACAGCAATATAGAATCTTTCTGAATTTCCCATGATCGTACAGTCTCAGTCCCAATAATTGCAAGTATCTGGCCATTGTTTTATGCCAACTTAATCCATCAGCTACTTTAACAGAAAGCCCTGGAGAGCTGAGGCAGCCAAAAGTATTAGACTCTCTTAGCATAGCTGAGGAGACGTCCTCAATAGCTGTGGAGACATAGCCCAGGATTGCTTTTTCACTAAAAGGATGTAATTGCTAATGTAGTTATTGACTTGATGGATTTGTCCCAGCTTAATTTATTTCATTAGTGCTGATTGCTCAGCCATTTTGGTATGAAATTTCCTAGGTATCTTACTAAAAAGAAAAGGTCTGTGTTCCTTTTCTCCTTTTTTTACAACATGTTATTTTAATTGATTTATGCTTTTCAAAGGTTTACATTGTACTAGGAATTATATACAACTGCAAACCCTCAGCAGTTCATATAGGAAATATGCCTCATCAGTGAATGCTGTTTTCTCTATATTTGAGATCCATTAGATGCTGGTGAAAGGCTTTCCTGCTTAACAAGGTAGTTGTTTTAGGCTATTTTATGCCACTTAACAGACCATTGATCTTCTTAAATAGTTGTCTGATAATTTCTGTTGTTGTTGTTCATCAAAATATGGACATTATTGCAAGAGAAGCAGTTCTAGGTAAAAGTCATATATTTTATGGTTTAAATTTGTAAGTCATTTCTTAACTGGAAATAAGTAAAGCAAATATCTTATTTTAAATCTATATCCCAGTGATAATGGCTATCCAATGCAGTTCATAGTTCCAAGTCTAAAGTGTGTTTGCTCTAAGATCCTAGAAGGTGGGTTTATTGAGAGATGGCAGAGTGCTTTGATTCAGGTCTGAAGTTTGAAGCTGTTCATTGTAACTCTAAAAATAGTATTTTGTAAGGGGGGAAGAGAAACTTAAATAAAAATAGACCTTATGTCCAAACTTACTGACTTCGAAATATACATTTTCAGAGTTGAAACACTAAGCCTGCATAAATGTAAAATACAGTGAGGGGAAAGAGTTAACACTATGCTCTTCTCACCTTAGCCCTTGCCACACTGTAATTAAACTAGTGTCAGCCTTTCCACTATAAGCTGGTGGTATGATTTTCAGAGGTTTATGACTCAATCATAAAAATTCACTGTAGGCTGAAAACTTGCACAAGGCAATGAAACTTGAGAATACAATTTTTGTAGAAGAAAGTAATTTCAGCTCTTTTCAGCTTATAGATTTTTTTCATTTTCATGCTTACATAATGAGAACAAAAATGCTTTATGTAGACAAATTTTCTATGTATTCCTCGAATTTCAAGAATTTGTAGGGCTTTTAAAAAATATATTAAAATATTTCTTTTTATCTTCCTTCTTACTCCTGAACAGAAGTTTTTGATGAGAGTAGGTTTTGGGATTTTGGAGAGCTTAAGTTGGAAGAAAGCACAAGGCAACATCAGATCTAATCTCTTTTTACCCATGCAGGTGGTTTTCCTGGTGATACTTCTTCTTCTTGCTTTCTGCTATATATTATTGATAAGTTAAGATTAACTTTTTTTCTTGGAGTCACTTGAGAATTCTTTTTTTAAGCCCATAGCATTTATTGGTAAATGAAAATTACTATTATTGCTGGAAATAAAGGGATATCTATCATTTTTTAAAAAACTCTAAAGTTTTATAAAATTCTCTAAAGAATCTAAGGTTTAAGGGTAATCTGGTTTTTGTTTCAAGTATTATTTATAAAAAAGGTTAGCTTGAGTGATCTGGATGGCAAAAATAAAAATATCCTTTAAGAGTTTAATGGAAAGATGTTCTTAAGGGAAGATCTTGGCACAAGACCTCTATTTAAATTCCTTTGCAACTCTCAGATAATATTTCAAGACAATTGCCCATGACCACTCTGTCAAATATTCTTAGGAGTCTATACAAATCAACCTATCCAAAATTCTATTCTCTTTTCCAACCAGTCACTGGAAAGCTTCTGCTTTGAGTTGTCCCAATTCCTACTGCACTGATGTTATGAATTCCAATCACAATGTTGTACTTTCATTTCTTTATTTTACCTCATAAATACACCTCTATTTTATGACTATTTTGGAGCATGTGAGCATCACTTTGCGAGAGCAGAGATTCTTATGGTTGGAACTGTTTTGAACCTTCAAAAAACATGTTTCTTCAATTTAACAGTATATGAATTCTCACCTGTTGGCAGAATGAAGAATCCATCCTTAAAGCACGAGAATTCAAAGGATGTATGGATTTTTCATATATAGAAGTTACAACCCTTTCCCTGATGGTTATTGATGGGCTTTAAGCTTTTCCAGAATAAACTAAGTGGGCCTGTTAAACTATTCTAATTCCATTGATTTAAAAAAAATTGAGATATAATAGGATATAATGTTGAAGTAATTAAAAGAGGAAAACTATTACATTAGTTATATTTAAAAAAAACAAAAATGGATTACAAGAAATGAAATCTAATTATGACATAGTTTAAAGTTAAGAAAAATGTGTGTTAGGGTTGTGTCCTTTCTCCATGCCTATTCAAACTGTGTGCTGAGCAAATCATTTGAGAAGCTGAACTCCATAAAGTAGCATACAGTATTAGGACAGAGGAAGATTCATCAACAGCTTGCATACTGCACATTACATAACATTGCTTGCTTAAAGTGAGAAGGACTTAAAGTGGTTGCTGCAGAAGAGCAAAGGTTACTGCCGTCACTATAGATTACATCTCAAGAAGAAGAAAATAAAAATACTCACCACCAGGCAGATAGACTGTATGATCAGAAATGGAGAAAACACTGAAATTACCAACAATTTCATCTTACTTGGTACTAGTGGTAAGTAGATTAGGAGATCAGGAGCTGTATTGCCTTGGAAAAGTCTGCTGTTAGGATCTCTGCAAATTACCAAGCAGCAATGATGTAATTTTAAAGACTAAGATGCACCAAACTCAGGCCATGGTCATTTCAATCACTTGCTAAGCATCTAAGAGCTGGAAAATAAATGATAGAAGAAAAATTTATACTTTTGAGTTATGATGTTGGACAAATAAGTATGTTTTGGAGAGAGTGCAACCAGAGAGCTTCGAGAAGGCAAAGATGAAGAAGCTTCTTATATTTTGGGAATGCTCCTGGGAAAGACTATTTCTTGGAGAGGGACATCATGCTTGGAAAAGTGCAGGCTCAACAGAAGTAAAGAAGACCATCAACAAGATGGACTGAAGCAGTGACTACAGCAATGAACCCAAGTGTGTCAGAGGTGATGAGGTTGGCACAGGATAGGACAGGGTTCAGGTCTGTTGTGCCAAGAGTCACTATGAACCATATACAACTCAACGGCACCTAACTAACAACAACATTCTTATTGTTGTTGTTGTTCACAACTCACAGCAACCCTATGAACAAAAAGCTTGAAGCCTTTCTATAACTATTGACATTTATCAAAGTTCATAGATTTTCCAGAGGCATATTGTTTAGGAAGTAGATGCCACCCCTGCTTCCAAAACAACATGCTAATTAAAATCAAACACACTACTTTATAGTCAATCCAGAGTAATTTTATATTTACACAATGCACTAAAACCCCAAACCAAACAAAACCCCCATTTCTGTCAAGTCAATTCTGACTCATGGTGACTCTCCATAGAGTTTCTGAGGCTGTAAATTTTCACTGGTGTAAACTAACACGTTTGTCCTACAGAGTGGCTAATAGATTTACACAGTGACCTTTTAGCTTGTAACGGACGTGCAATGGACTACGTACCGTGCCTTAGGAAAGCAAAAACATTAGACTTAAAGCTGATATTCTCTGAAAGAAATTAATCAATTGCCATCAAGTTGATTCTGACTCACAAAGATCCTATGGACTTTTCCTCCACATGATTGTTAATGATTGACTTTCTTTTTCAAAAGTAAATCACAAAGCCTGTTTTCAAGGCATGTGGACATGAACCTCCAACCTTTTAGTTAACAATAGAGTGTGTTAACCCATTCCATTACCCAAGGACTCCTTAAAGAAGTTAAAAAGCCTACAGTGAGGGGGGAAAAAAGTAAAGAAGGACAAAGAGAATAAAAGGAAATCATTTACTGAGGTAAAATTCAACATTACTTATAAATAATACCTTTCTTCCTTACATATTGGTGAATACACATAATGTTTGCACTCCGCCCAAGGCAGAAGATCTCAAAACTATTCTCAGAGCACGCACAGACACACACACATACATATGCATAAAATTCCTGTATCAATTCCATTAAGTCAGAGGTTTGAAACATTTAAACTCTCCCAGAAAGTGTGAGGGCAGTAAAGCAAAGAGGTGTTGCATTCTGGCTGCTTTTGTTAAAGCCAAACATCTCCACAAAGCAGAGCTTCATCACAATGCACATTTTTAAAAACTTGCACTTCCTCTCCTGGGAAAGGAGTGGAATATTCCAGGTGATGCAAAGAATAACTAGAGGAAACTGAAAGAGATTTGGCTTATGTGCAGCAGACAAGAGAAATGGTTTGAATGACCCAGTTTCAGGACTTTAACCTTGTAGGACTCAAAGAAGACACAGCAGCCTGTAGGACAGGTTGAAGTTCCATGATCAGAGATGAAACAATTCGGTTTGACATCACTGTGACTTTGAGGCCAAGATCACCAACTGAGCAGACTTGGCAGGCAGCACTTACAATGCTTGCTCAAAGGACAGACTGGAATGAAAAACAGAGTGTGCAAAACTGCTGATTGCCCACTGGAGTTTTTGGCCACATCAGCAAACACAGGAAAAACACTGTCCACTCTGCCTTCTCCAAATGCAATGGGAACCTACTGAAAATGAGTGTAGTTTTAAAGACTAGTCAAAAATCTCTGCCTAGTGAAGAGTTGTCAAATAGCAAAATATTTCACTCCAAAAATGGATCTGAGCTTTGTTTATTTGTAGTGTTTTAGTTCAGTTTTTAATACTTTCCCATTAAATTTCCCAAATGACTATATGCTTGTCACATTTCTCTTTGAATGTTATTTTTCTAAAACAAGAAGATAGTAGATTGAAGGAACTGTTTTCCTCATTTCAAACTGAAAGTTTGGAAAAAGTAGAATTGAGATACATTCTGAATTGTCTTGACATCTTCAAATATATATTATGTATTGCTATTTAAATTATGTATTAAGTGAGCATGCATACATAAAGTTTATTTTATACAATTTTGTTCCCACTACCTCATTGCCATCTAGTCAGAAGTGAGCCATAACTGACCCTGCAACTGGTTTGGAAGCTATAAATCACATGGAAAGAGAATAAACATCTTTCTCTGTTGAGCAGGTCATGAATTCAAACTACTTGCATTTAGGTTGGCTGTGCAACTTCTTATCCATTGGGTCATCAGAACTCCCTTCTTCCATTTGAGGTCTTTTACTTTATGAATGAATTTAGATTCTGAATACTGGTTTGTAATTTGATGTTAAAAACATAAGTTAGGGCAATTATAGATTCTTTATTCTTATTTCTTTATAGCCAAGTGAGCCTTATTAGTGCAGTAGGTTAAGGAATTGGATTACTAAATAAAATATCAACAATTCAAATCTACCAGCCACTCCAAGGGAGAATGAGGAGATAGTTTGCTTCTCTGTTATTTTGGAAACTATAGGGACAGTATTATTCTGTCCCTTCAGCAGAGAATTGCCAGATATGCAAGCTGGGTTTAGAAGAGACCTTGGGACTAGCAGTGTCATAGCCAAACTTAGATGGACCTTGGCTGAAAGCAGAAAGAGCCAGAGGGATGTCTATTTATGTTTCATTGACTATGCCTAGGTTTTTAACTGTGGATCACAACAAACTGTGGTTAACCTTGAGGAAAATGGAGATTCCATAACACTTAATTGTGCTCATGAGAAACCTACACTTGGACCAGGAAGCAGTAGTAGTCAGAACGGAGCAGGGAAATACTGCATATTCAGGATCAGGAAAGGTATACATTAGGGATGTATCTTATCTACATACATTTTCAGTCTATGTTGAGTTGGGAGGTTAGACTTTATGAAGAGGAATTTGGCATCAGGATTGGAGGAAGACTCATCAACAACTTGCATTATGCAGATGATACAAACTTACTTGCTAAAAGTGAGGAGGACATGAGGCATTCCACTACAGAATGTCAAGGACTGTGGTCTTCAATACGGATTGCAGCTCAACATGAAGAAAACAAAGATTATTACTACTGGGCGAATTGGCAGCTTTATAATAAACAGAAGAGATTGAGATTGTTAAGAGCTTAAGCTTAGTTGTTTCCACAAACAATACTTTTGGCACCAGCAGTCAGGAAATCAAAAGATAAATTGCTTTGGGCAAGTCTGCTGTCCGGGACCTCTCAAGAGTACTGAAAGGCAATGATGTCAGTCTAGAGAATAAGGTGTACCTTATCCAGGCCATACATAGTCTTTGCAATTCCTTGCTATGTGAGAGGTGGACAAAAACTAAGGATGAAAGAAGAAGGATTGATACCTTTGAATTGTAGTGCTGGAGAAGAGTGTTGAACATACATTGGACAGCCAGGAGAAAAAAACAGGTCTGTTCTGGAGGTTGAAACCATACCATTCCCTGGAGGCAAGGATTTTGAAGCTCTGTCTCACATACTTTGGGCACATGACCAGGAGAGACCAGTCTTTGTAGAAGGATATCATGCTTGGAAGAGTGGAGAGACAATGCAGGAGAGGAAGTTCCAGGATGAGATGGATTGACTTAGTGACAAGAAATGGAATTAAGTCTGTCAGAGACAATGAGATTGCCTGAGGATAGGGCAGGGTTCAGAGCTAATGTACATTGCTGTTGTTGTTGTTATGTCCCATTGAGTCTTTTACTAATCATAGAGACCCTAAATTCTGTTCTGTCCTGTGCCAATCTCACTGCCTCTGACACACCCATCCCAATTACCCCAGTCACTGAATCAATCCACCTCACAGGATCTTCCCCTCTTGCGCCATCCCTCCACTCTCCCAAGCATGATGGCCCTCTCCAAGGACCCGTCCCTCCTTGCAACATGCCCAAAGTATGTCAGACGAAGCCCCAGAATCCTTGCCTCCAAGGAGTTGCTTGGTTTAACCCTCTAGGATGAATCTGCTTGTTTTCTTGGCAGTTCATGGAACATTCAATACTCTTCTCCAGCACCAGAGCTCAAAGACGTCAATTCTCCTTCTGTCCTCCCTAGTCATTGTCCAACTCTCTGATGCATAACAAGTGATTGAAAAGACCATGGCCTGTATCAGGCACACCTTAGTCTCCAGAGAGACACCATTGCTCTTGAGTACTTTAGAGAGGTCACTAACAGCAGACTTTCCCATCACAATACGTTTTTTTGATTTCCTGACTGCTGATGCCAAGAGTGTTGACTGTGGAGCCGAGCAAACTGAAGCTGTGAACAATCTCAATCTCTTCGCCATCCATCCTGATGCTACCAATTGGTCCAGTGGTGAGAATCTTTGTCTTCTTGACATTGAGCCTCAATCCATACTGAAGGCTGCAGTCCTTGACCCTTTGCAGTAAGTCCCTGGCTTACACCCTTCTCAATTCTGAACCAGGCAGTGTTACCCTGCTCTGTTCTGACAACTGCCCCTTGGTCCAAGTATAGGTTTCACATTAGCACGATTAAATGTTCTGGGATTCCCATTCTTCTCAGAGTTGGCCACAGTTTGTTATGATCCACACAGTCAAACGCCTTTGCATAATCAATGAAACACAGATAGACATTCTTCTGGTATTCCCTGCTTTCAGCTAAGATCCATCTACATCAACTACAATATCCCTACTACCACAACCCCTTCCAAACTCAATCTGGACTTCTGGCAATTCTCTTCTGATGTGCTGTTCCAGTCATTTTTGGATAATCTTCAGTAGAAACCTTGCTTGCATGTGAAACCAATGGTATTGTTCTGTATGTTCAATGTACATAGGGTTGCTGTAAGTTGCAGGCGATTTGATGGCACATAACAACAGCAACAATACGGTCAATTTACATAGTAATTACCACAATGGGTTTGAGCATGACAGAGACCATTGACAGCCCAAGGTTCATATTTGTTGCGCATGCAGCTACTATCAGTTATAGGGAGTTCTGAAGGCTTAATTGTTAAGAGTTGCATTTTTAATCCACCCGCTGTACTATGGAAGAAAGATGGACATTCTCCTCCTCTGATTTACTGCTTCGGAAAACCCCTTGCTGGGCAGCCACTAGTTGGTTCTGACTCAAGGATACACAGCAAGAACAATATGAGTTGTAGTCATTTTAATAGCACCTAACTTTCATTCTAAAGACTGAACTTTATATAGAAGAATGTGGCATTAGGATTGGAGGAAGATTCATCAGCAAACTGCATTATGTAGATGGCATAAACTTGTTTGCTGAAACAGAAGAGGACTTGAAGCATTTGCTGCTGATGGTCAGGGACTGCATCTGTCACCATAAATGTCAACATTAAGAAAACAAGGACCCTCACCACCGGACCAATTGTCAGTATCATGATAGATGGAGAAAAGACTAAGATTGTTAACAATTTCATCTTGCTCATATCCACAGTCAACATCCATGGTACCAGAAGTCAGGAAATCAAAAGATGGTTTGCATTGTGAAAAATCTTCTTTAAAGGACCTCTCCAGAATGTTAACGGACAATGATATCAGTCTAGTAAGGTGTGCCTGATCCAGGCCATGGTCTTCTCAATTACTTGCTATACTTATAAAAGCTGTACAATGAATAGGGATGACAGAAAAAGAATCAATGTCTTTGCTTTGTGGTGCTGGAGAAGAGAAAGACAAACAGGCCTGTTCTAGAGAAGGTGAAACCAGGTTGCACCTTAGAGGCAAGGATTTTGAAGTTCCATCTGACGTATTTCAGTCATGCTGGGAAGGGTAGAGAGGCAGCACAGAAGAGAATGTCCCCGGATGAGATGGACTGACACAGTAACTCAGGCAATGGGGTCAGTTGAGTCAGAGATGGTTTCTCTCAGGTTTTATCGCCATTGTTCACAGGGTTGCTATGAGTCATAACAGACTCGACAGCACATAACAAGAAGACAGGATCGATATGAGACAGAATTGCTCCAAAGTGCTGAGTAGTGATGTTGATGGTTTATTTTGCTCTCTCTTGCTCTCTCGCTCGCTGTCTCGCTCTGTGTGTGTGAGTTTAAAGAAGATTCCCTTAAGAATAACACCAAAGGAAAAAAGTAACATTTTAAAATGCTTCAACTCACCTTAATTGAAAAGGTTCTTGAACCATCTGTTAACCCGACTTTCTTCTATAGCTATAATTCCTCACCTACAGGTTTGAGGCCTTGAACTCTAATGAGCAAAGACCAGATGAGTTGTGGGAGGGTGTCAAATGTATCATCCAGGAAGAGTGCAAACGGTCATTGCAAAGACAGAAGAGGAAGCGAAGACCAAAATGGATGTCAGAAGAAACTCTAAAGATTGCACTAGAGCATAGAGAAGCCAAAGCACAAGGAAGAATTCAAGATACTAAAGAACTTAACAGAAGATTCCAAAAGGAAGCTTGGAATAACAAAACAAAATATTACAATGAAATGTGCGTGGAGCTAGAGTCGGAAAATCAAAAGGACCGAACTCGCTCAGCATTTCTTAAGCTCAAGGAACCGAAGAACAAATTCAAACCTAGAGTTGCTATATCAAGGATGCTTTAGGCAGAATATTAAATGATCCAGGAAGTGTTAAAAGAAGATGGAAAGAATACACTGAGTCATTGAATCAAAAGGAATTGGAAGATACAGAAGAATTTAATGAAATAACATATGAGCAAGAGCCTATGGTGATGAAGGCAGAAGTTCA
>NW_006399770.1:25031837-25045629 GCF_000299155.1 Elephantulus edwardii
GCAAATGACTTGGTGGCATATAACAACAACAACAACTACATTCATAATTACAAAATTTTAGAAGCTTTAGGATAATTAAACTTTATGAAGTAATACTCTCTTCTGCCCACTCTGATATATCTAGTTTATGATCTATAATGAGCACTGAGGTTGTATGTTTTTCTTCACTCCATTGATCATATACCTCCACTTAACACTGTTATGGGTCCTTAGCCACTCCATACAGGTTTCATTTCTTAGTTTATTTTTGAAACTCCTATGAATACTTATTTTCAGCACACTATCACCATGGAGAAGACTGGATCAAGTAAGTTGCCATCTAGGTGTTACAGGAGCCTTTGTTAAAATTTTGTATTAGACAAGGAACTCCTATCATGCTCTTAAGAATTTTGTTTATCCTTTTGTTACACTTACAATCATTTCTAGTATATAACTCTTTGTGTAATTATTTGTTTAATATCTACCTTTCCTACAAACCTAGGGGAGAAAATTTTGTTTGTTTCTTTTGCTGGTATAACCTCAATACCTAGCATTGTACCTGGTATATGGGAGGCCCTAATGAAATACATACATCATTGTTGTTAAATCAATAGTCAATGTATTATTCCTTATACAGAGTTATGTATCTTATAAAAGAAGGGAAACGTAATATTTATTGAACTTTTGTCATGTGCCAGTACTAAGATAGTCTCAAAAACTTTTTTTGTGAGGTTTTCAATAATCTTATGTGGTATAGACTACTTGTCCAAAGTCCTATATCTAAACCATAACCCAACTCTGCCTAACTCCTGTGTAGGTTCATTGTATCGTGTTTCTTTGATATAATGTATACCATCCCTTTCTAACTCTTCAATTCCTGCTATAGAAATGATCATTTATCTAATTTGAAAGCTTTTAGTTGTCCTCAATGCCTTATTGCCTTCTAAAATCCTTTGTCTATTTAACACCAGAAATCCTACCTTCTATGAAATAGAAATCCTACCATATTACTTGTTTTCCTTCAACCCCCCCAGGAGTTTCTTTCAATGCACCTAGAATTAGGTCGCAATTCTTTGCAATGTCTGACAAGCCCTTCTACAATCAAGCTTCCACCTACTCTTCAGACCTCTTATCTCACTGTCCCTCCTCATTATGCAGCAGTCATACTGGTCTTCTTAATTTTCCTACAATATACCAGACTTATTTATGTCTTGGGGATTTTGCATTTTTTTCCTCTACTTTGCTGATCTTCATAAGGTTAACAGCTTCTTCTTATCATTCAGATCTCAGTTAAAATTTTACATGCTCAAGAGATCCTCAATTTAAAGCAGCACCCTATCTTTACTTCTCTTACTTTTGTAGACAACCCCAGTCCAAACTATCCTACTACCCTAAGATACTTTCTCTTCTAGGTATAAAATCTCTACCTTATTAACTCTTAACAACCAGGCCTCCATCTACTTTCTCCAAGAAGCCTTCCCAAAAATTTCAAGGTGGGGGGGGAAGACTCTTCTGTGTTTAAATTTTAAAGAATTTTACTTTTCCTTGAATATCTCATAGAGTACCAAAAGATCAGAAAAATCTGTCTTTGAGTAAGTGTAATCTTAGAAGTAAACATGTTGACATTTCATCTTACATACTCTGGGCATGTTAGCCTAAGGGTCAAATCTTAGAAAAAGTTATAATGCTGGGAAAGGAGGGGGATCAGAGAAAAAGAAGAATACCAAAAAAGATAAATTGACACAATGACTATAACAATAGACTGGAGCATATCAGAGACTGTGAGGATGGGGCAAGATCGGGTAAAATTCTGAATGGTTGTTTATAGAATCACTATGAGCTGTGGTCTACCTAGTAGTCCCCAACAACAACAAGCTCTAGTCAGTTAACTGTCCATAAGAACTATATTTACTAGGTGATATGAGCTTGCTTACTTAACTGTGTGGTTCCCAAACATGTATATGAATGTAAGCTGGTTCTCTTGGCACCAGTAGTCAGGAAATCAAAAGATTTAATTGAATTGAGAAAATCTGCTGCCAAGGATCTCTCCAGAGTACTGAAAAGCAAGGATGTCAGTCTAGAGACTAAGGTGCACCTGATCCAGGCATGGTCTTTGCGATTACTTTCTATGCACCAGAGAGTTGGACAATGAATACGCATGATAGAAGCAGAATTGATGCCTTCAAGTTGTGGTGCTGGAGAAGAGTCTTGAACATACCAAGAACCACCAAGAAAACAAATGGGTCTGTACTGAAGAGGGTGAAACCAAGTTTCTTCTTGCATGCTAGGATTTTGAAATTTTATTTCACATACTTTGGACACATGACCAGGAGGGACCAGTCCTTGGAGAAAGACATCACACACGGAAAGGTGGAGGGACAGCACAAGACAGGAAGACCTCGAATAAGATGGAGTGATACTGTAACTGGGGCGATGGGTGTTGATGTGTTAGAATCAGTGAGACTGGCTTAGGACAAGGCACAGTTCAGAGCTGCTGTATATAGGGTTGCTGTGAGTCACAACTAAGTCAGTGGCACAAAACAACAACAATAACAAGCTACATATAAATATAGATCTTATATATCCACTTTTTATGGTAATATTATTCAAAGATAAATGCTTCTTTCCTTTTATTTATGAACATAGATTTTATGTAATTCAAAGTATAAAAATATTGTAAATTGTAAAGCAAAGAGAATACAAACATGTAGAAGAACCTATTCTAGTGTGCGTGGGCGTTAAGATTAAGAAAAACCAACAAGGAGTGATTAAGCTGAATCTTGAAATATAATTAGGGGTTAACCAGACAAATAATGGCACATAGGGTGAAATGTCAAGGGAAAAAGGTGAGAATATTCTAAGAATCTAAAAAAATGCATATATATGTGTATTCTACATTCCACCCTAGACATCAACATATTATGTCTTATTATTCTATTCTCTTGATTCTCTTAATTTGAAACTTTATTATTTTGTCCTTGTTCTATGAATTATCCATCCAGCCCATCAAAATAAAGATTTCATGTGGAGAGAGACTCTGTAGGTGTTGATAACAACAATATTCTGGTAGCTATTATTACCATTGTTATAATTTAGGATATGTGGCATCAGAATTGGAGGTAGACTCATCAACAATCTGCGTTAGCAGATAACACAATCCTACTTGCTGAAACTGAGGAGGACGTGAAGCACTTGCTACAGAAGGGCAAGGACTACAGCCTTCAATATGGATTGAAGTTAAACATCAAGGAAACAAAGATTCTCACCAGTGGGACAATTGGCAGCATCAGGATAGATGGTGAAGAGTTTGAGATTTTTAACAGCTCCAGTTTGCTTGGCTCTATAATCACCACTCTTGGTATCAACAGCCAGGAAATTAAAATATAAATTGCTTTGGCAAAGTCTGCTATCAGAGACCTCTCCAAAGTACTGAAGAGCAAGAATGTCAGTTTGGAGACTAAGGTGCACCTGGTACAGGCCATGGTCTTTGCAATTTCTTGCTACGCCTCAGAAAACTGGACAATGACTAAAGATGACAGGAGAATTGATGTCTTTGAGCTGTGGTACTAGAGAAGAGCATTGAATATACCATGGACTGCTAGGAGAACAAACAAGTTCGTCCTGGAGAGGGTGAAGTCAGACTGCTTCTTGGAGGCAAGGATTCTCAAGCTTCATCTAACATACTTTGGGCATCTTGCAAGGTGATATCAGTCCTTGGAGAGGGATGTCATGTTGGGAGAATGGAGGGACAGCACAGGAGAGGAAGACACTTGAGATGAATTGATTCAGTGATTGGGGTAAAGGGGCCAGGTGTGTCAGAGACAATAAGATTAGCCCAGGATAGAGCAGTATTTAGGGCTGTTGTATGTAGGGTTGCTATGAGTCACAGGAGACTTAACAGCACATAAGCTCTGATGACCTAGTGGCAAGAAGCTGCACTGCAATTCCAAAGGCACAAAATTTTAGTCTACCAGCTGCTCTAGCCTAGAAGGATGGGCAATCTCCTCCCAGGAAATTAATTGCCTCTGAAAACTCACTGAAGGGGCAGCTATGGATTAGAGTGGACTTGATGGTACACAACAACAAAAAATTTAAAATCAGCAAAGACACATATAAGAGACTGAAGACAATTACCAAGAAAATTACTTTGACAAGTGAGAAGGAAACAATAGCATGTGGTAACTTGGTCCTGAGGAACAAGTAAATAAATTTAAAAAAAAAATTCAGATTTTTAACACATTTTAGATTCTCAGCTCTGGTTGCCTAGTGGTAAGAAACTGCACTGCACTCCCAAAGGCATGTAGTTCAAATCTAACAACTGCTCCTTAAAAGAAGGATTGTCAATCTCCTCCCCTGCTATTTACTGTCTCTGAAAATTTGCTGGCGTCAGCTGCATCTTGGTTCCAACGTGACAGTATACAACAACGGACTTTACCAAAAGTAATGAAAAGACACGGAGTTTTAAGCCTCTAGGTTATATGAACAAACATGTGATGTTTAATTGCCACAATGGTTAAAAATGTACAGAATGGATATAAAAGAAATAAAACTGGAAAAATTGCAGCTAGTGCTTGGAAATTTTTACTTTTTTCCATGAAAAAATAGCAGTCTTTTGAACAGGGGTAAAATCCATGATACCCAGATAAAAGCAATTGGATTCTAAAAGTATTTAAGGAATAAAATCTATTTAAGTGAATGAATAATTGGCTGCATCAGTCATAGATGAATTAAAGAGTCATTGCCTGAGAAGGAAAATCCCTGAGCAGAATCAGGTTTAACACATAGGGTGATGTGCTCAACTTTGGCTGCCTGGATCTGAGGTGACCATGAGGCTTTCTAGAGGAGTATTCTAATGAGTGGTTGAACATACAGATAGTTACACTCAACATGCACATACATACATACATACATACATACTGTATCTCTGTTTACTGGTTCCTTCCAGTGTCCTGTGTATTGATAAGGCTCTGAATTTAGACTCTCTGAATTGATAACCACTGAATTGATCCACACAACTTTTGTTGTATTAGGTTCGCCAATTTATATGTTATTTCCAGGTGTCTTCTTTCTCATTCACAAAAGTTAATAAAAAGTCTCATATCATTCGGGTCATTATGACAATTAAATAAGATAAAACCATAATTATGCATAAAGCATGCCCTTACTTAGAGTTAGCTTTTAGTAAGCTTTAACAATTCTTAGTCATGTTTTACCATTTTGGAATTAGAAAGTTATCAAATGCACTGATTTGTGTCAAACATTGTAGATTATGTAAAGTCAACATACTCTTTCCATTTAAATGTTTGCAATTTGCTTTCAAATATAGACTACATAATTCAATTTTTCAGTGATATTGATGAATAAGTTCTTATTAACTCACTATTGCCTTTGATTTTAATAGAAACTACTGACATTATCTTTGGCACAATCTCTTTCATATATTTTTTATATATTTTGTAAGTAGTAGTTGTTGTTGTTGTTATGTGCTGTTGAGTTGTCTGTGACTCATAGCAGCCCTATGTACAACAGCCCTAAACCCTACTCTGTCCTGTGCCAACCACACTGTCTCCGACACACCCTCCCTGATTACCCCAGTCACTGAATCAATCACCTCGTAGAGGGTCTTCCTCTCCTGCACTGTCCCTTCCCCTTTCCAAGCATGATATCCTTCTCCAAGGACCAGTCACTCCTTGCAACATTTCCATGTCAGACAAAGCCTCAGAATCCTTGCCTCCAAGCAGCAGCCTAGTTTAACCCTTTCCAGGATGAACCTATTCTTAGCAATCCATGGTACTTTCAATACTCTTCTCCAGCACCACAGCTCAAAGGCATCAATTCTCCTTCTGTCCTTCCTAGTAATTGTCCAGCTTTCTGATGCATAGCAAGAGACTGCAAGGACCATGGTCTGAACCAGGTGCATCTTAGTCTCCAGAGTGGCACCATTTCTCTTCAGTACTTTGGAGGGGTCCCTAACAGCCAACTTTCCCATACTGCAATAAAATAGATATTATCTTGGTATTGCAAGAAAATATTGTCATAAAAATAAAAGTCCATGTCAAAAATGCTATCATAAATAGTTTTTTTAAGTGATCAAGGAAAAGAAACATTCAAAATGTAATATGACAATAATGGCCCTATGTAGCATTTGTTCTTAAGAAACTGAAGTTCAGTCAGCATAATGCTCTCTACTCTCTCCCCAGTTATGTAATTATTTTTTAAAATCATTGCACTTGAGAGCCGCATTGTATTCCATTATTTTAATATATCACTATTTGTCAAACCATTCAGTTGTAGTTGTACATTTGAGGTGTTTCCTATGATGCAATATTTTCCATCAAGTATGTGATCAAGATCTATGATTGATCGGGAGGTCTACCATACTCGTAGAAATCAAAACAAGTATGGAAAAGGCAAAAGTCAGGGCTAACAGTTCAACTTATTTGCTTAACATACAATTCTAGTTAAAAAACTAAATGTTATATTAAAATTCCCAGAGGTTTGTGAAAAACAAACAAACAAAAAACCCTGCTATTGAATAACTGGTTTTCTTTTGCCTATAATTGATAGGGAATCAAAAGACCAATAGCATTGGGAAAATGTGCTATCAGGGACCTCTCCAGAGTGTTGAAAAGCAACAATGTCAGTCTAGAGACTAAGGTGCGCCTAATCCAGGACATGGTCTTTACAATTACTTCTTATGCTTCAGAGAGCTGGACAATGGCTAAGGATGACAGAACAAGAATTGATGCCTTTGAGTCATGGTGCTAGAGAAGAGTCTTGAGCACTAAGTAAATAAAAAAAGGCTTGGAGAAAGTGAAACCAAGTTTCTCCCTAGAGGCTAGAATTTTGAAGCTTCATCTCACATACTTTTGGGCACGTAGCCAGGAGAAACCAGTCCTTAGAGAAGGACATCATGGTTGGAAGGGTAGAGGGACAGTGCAGAAGGGGAAGATACAAGATGAGATGGACTGATATAGTAACTGAGATAAAGGGGGTAGGTTTGTCAGAATTAATGAGACTGGCTTAGGACAGGGCAGGGTTCAGAGCTACTGTACATAGGGTTATAATGGGTTACAGACAACTCCATGGCATGTAACAACAATAATTGATAATATATGTTTAGCATCATATTACTTTCACTATAAACAACTTTTTTAGCTCATGTTCTGGGGAAAAAAACCCAAACTCAAAAAATCCTACTATTATTATTATTATTGTTATAGTTTTTTGGTGTCATTGGGTTGCCTACAACTCATAGCAACCCATGAATAACAGATTTGATTTGAGCCTGACTTATCCTGCACTCTCTAAAAATTAAGGATGACTCTGTGTGTGTGTGTATAAATGTCTATTCTCATATACATGGTATATACAAAGTAAATTAAAGCAGAACATAAACAAGTGAAATGGAAGTGGTTTTAATTTAAATAATTTGAAAATACTAGTTCAAAACAAATTAATTTTTCCCTTGGACATGATTCTAAAAAAATCACATAGTCTAGTTGCCTCCTTGCACAACTTTAGTATATGAAGTCTGAGGAGGTGAGTTGAGTTGTTTCTTGAGATCATGCACTAACCTGGGCAGAATAATGGCTAGAATTCTGACCTCCTGATTCCCAGCCCAGTGTTCTCTTCACTTTGTCCTAATGAGCAAATTTACAGTTACATTTGACTTTGAATTGATTGCATGTGATTGCTGTGTTCAGCACCTTAGTACTACTCCAGTGGTCATATGGACTAAAATTGAATTTAAACTAATTACTTCTATCTTCTGTGTTAACTATACAGTCAAGTGCTAGAAAGACGTAACCTGAGATAGACAATTAAAAGATTCATACAGCAAATCTACAAAAGGTTTCAAAATAAGCCTGACATCTGTTACAAAGAAGGATTAATTAGGTATTACTTTAAATTATGAATCCTGGCTCCATTTCCCATGAGAACAGTTGGTAAATGCACTGCTCTAATTAGAGATTTGGATCAAAATATAATTTTATTCTAATCATGAAGTCTATTAAGATTTTTATTGATATTATAATTTTTACTAACTATGTGCATCACATGTATTTACATGACAAGCACAAATACTTCTGGTAAAAAATAATCTTTTAAATTCAATAATATTTACAAGTATAGGATAACTTAGGGCTATACTCACTGCCCTATAATTTCCCTTTTTTCTTTGTACTACTCTTTTTTCATGACATTGTATTAAAGATAATAAGTAACAAAGAGCTCATCATTTCCTACAAAATAAGTGACAAAGTACGGCTGTGCCAAGGTTTACATTGAATGTGGTTTGAGTAATAGGCCTGTGTTTTGTAGAAAAGATCATCTCCTCAGAAAGGAATTTCAAAGTGCATGGCCTGCTTCTCTGACCCTCATCTACTACCCCAACTGAGTTTCACGGCCTTCCATACTCCTGCAGTACAGTTTCTATAATGGTTACAAGGATAATTGAAAGAATACCAAAACTAGAGTAAAGGGTCCTTGATTAAATCCTAATTCGACTGCCGCAAGTTATAGTCCATTAAATTGGTTACTTAAGCAACTAAATTTCTCCTCTCTTATTCTTATATGTAGTGTGTATATACACTTTTAATGATACTATACATGTATCTCATGGGTTATTATGATAATTAATTATGGTAATATGAAAGAAGCTGTGATAGAATCCAAAAGGCCTGTGGTTTGAAACTACCAGCTATTCCATGGGAGAAGAATGGGCAATCTTCTCTCATGTGATTAACTGCCTCTGAAAACCCTGCTGGAGGGTCAGCTATGAATCACTTGTGACTCAAGGGTACACAACAATATGTGAGAAATATTATAGGCAGTTCAAAAACCACAACCCCTCAAATTTGCTGCTATTGAGCTTGAACCTAGTGTTAGCTAACCCTCTATAGGGTTTCGAAGATTATAAATCAAATGGAAGATTGCCCATCATCTGTGCCATGGAATCACTGGTGAATTTGAACCATCAGAGGAGCTCAGTCATTGGGTTAGCAGCTCAACTCTCTATGGACCAAACAGCCACAATTCCCTATAGTTAAAAAAGAAAATATTATTCAATAATTTCTTAAAAATCTCCTAGAATTTGTAGATAGCAGTCATGCTTTTTTGTTATTGTATTTTGTTTATTCAAAAATATACTAAAACACCAATATCAGAAAGAAACAGGGAAAGGAATTTAATTTTGGCAAGCAAAAATGTAAACACGTGTATAAGTGTGTATTAAATTACTTTCATAATTCAACATACACGGAAAGTTTTATTATTTATTTTTATTTATTTAGGGAGGAAATTACCTCACTAAAAACACTTATTAAAAACTGCCTCTCTTTTTAATACTTTCATTTTACTGGGCAGGAACTAAATACAAAAATCATATCATTAAACAATAGGCAATTGGAAACCATAGTTGCATAGGAAAATTTTCCTGTTTTAAATGCTTCCTTACACAACATGTCCACAGTATGTTAGACAGAGCCTCAGAATCCTTGCCTCCAAGAAGCCACCCAGTTTAACCCTTTCCAGGTAAAATCTGTTTGTTTTCCCAGCAGTCCACGGTATTCTCAATACTCTTCTCCAACACCACAGCTCAAAGGCATCAATTCTCCTTCTATCCTCCTTGGTCATTGTCCAAATCTCTGATGCATAATAAATGATTGTGAAGACCATGGCCTGTATCAAACATACCTTAGTCTCCAGAGAGCCACCATTGCTCTTCAGTACTTTGGAGAGGTCCATAAGAGCAGACTTTCCCATGGCAATGTGCCTTTAAATTTTCTGGCTACTGGTGCCAAGACTGTTGACTGTGGAGCCAAGCAAACTAAAGCTGTGTACAATCTCAATCTCTTCACCATCCATCCTGATGCTGCCAATTGGTCCAGTGGTGAGGATGTTTATCTTCTTGACATTGAGCCTCTATCCATATTGGAGGCTGCAGTCCTTGACCCTCTGCAGCAGGTGCTTCAGGTCCTCCTCAGTTTCAGCAAGCAGGGTTGTGTCATCTGCATAACGCAGATTGTTGATAAATCATCCACCAATCTTGACCCCACATTTCTCCTCATAGAGCCCAGCCTCCCAGATAATCTGTTCTGCATATAGGTTGAAAAGGTATGGAGATAGAAGTTAGAAACACTAACAACTCCCAGATGTGAAGAAAACTCAACTGCCAACCACAACAAACTTTGTGTAACCCTCATTCCCAATCTCTGTATACAAACTCAATCTTTGCTCCCTTTTGGGGTCAGAATAGTTTGGGCATTAGCTGACTTTCTTGACAATATATATATATATATATATATATATATATATATATATATATATATATAATAAAAGTTTTGTTTGTCCCTAAACTGTGGATGAGTATTTAGACTCTCACATTTCTGCCGATAACAGAAGAATTTTGTTTTACGCACTTTAGGCATATTGTCAAGCAACATGCTTGGGAAACTGTATGGTCAGTGCAAAGGTAAAAGACCCTCATAAGATGGATTGACACAGTGACTGCAACAATGGACTGAGCATGGTAGAGATTGTGAGAAGAGAGCAAGAGCTGGTAAGGTTTTATGCTGGTAACACATTGCCGAAAATGACAGCAAATGTGTTTCTAAGCACCGTCGTCAATTTAAAAATTTTGCGGCAACATGTTAAACACAGGATCTCTATGAGCCTAAATGAACTAAATGGCACCTAATGAAAACTACAGATGAAAGATACAGTCATATATACCTTTCAAGGAAAACCAGATATCTTTCAGGATTATTTTACTGGGACAAACATCTCAGTCAGGTGGCACCACATAGTCTATGAAGTTTATGGTCTTTAATTTGGTCAGTTGTGTCTGAAATATTTTGGGGTGCAGTGTTTTGATGTTTTAAGAATAATAAGATATTGTACTTCCAGCTCAGTGTGTCAAACTAACAATTGCCACTGAGCTGGTGGTTCTTTTTAGTTTCCTTTTTTAAAATTGTGGTTTTAATGAAAATTTGGAGAAAAGTTGGATTTCAACTCATTCATGCTTGCAAATGGCCATCTACAATACAACTATTTGATTCTAATATCTTGAGCCAAAGAGCAAAAAGGCAACCAAAAACTCAAGGAAGCGATCAATCTACAACTATCCAGATATCAGAAGGATTACTGCCAAATTACCACTAATAACCATTCTCATCAGATCCATGATAAATAGTTTAAGATATAAATGGAGAAAATTGTAGACTAAAACTCAAAATCTTTGGAAATTTTAAAACAGACCTAGTGGACTGGCAGAAATTGAAGAGCCCTTGAGACTATCAGCCTCTAACATGAAACTCAAACTATTCTTAGAGGCCACCTTTCAACTAAATAACAATTAACTACATAACTAATTAATAAATAACTAATTAACTACATAAACATTATATAAACATGACACAAACTACATTAATAGATAAACATATGACACATAAGTACTATACTCCTTTCAAAGAAAGAAAACACCAACATACTTTTTTTTTACTTAATGGTCACAGATGAGAAGCAAAGATGAGAAGATCTGTTGTGGGGTACACAGGGAGCCGCAATAAAGCAGGATTAATGAAACCAGAATAAGGAGAACAGAAATAATGAGAATGTTAACAAAATGTGAAAAATACAACCAATGCTTTTGAGCAATATGTGAGGAAGTTGTTAAATGAGAACTTAATTTGTTGTGTAAATTTCTACTAAAAGAAAGAAAACATTTTTTAAGTAAAAACAATAGCTGAGGCAATGGAAAAGAAGAAAGGAAAAGTGGAGGAGATGGAGCTTATGTCAGAACTGAGATAGGAGAGTATTGCTAAGTAAGTTTTGAAGATTGAAAAATGAGAGCATTGCATACATGTAAGCAAGAATGTGTCAATATGTTTGAGAGACATGAGAGCTCTGGTGACCTAATGGTAAGAGCTGCTGCACTGCATATCCAAAGAAAAGCATATAGATTGAGTCCACAAGTTTCTCTGTGGAAGAAAGATGGGCAATCTCCTCCCATCTGATTTACTGCCCCTGAAAGTCCAAACCTGCAGGAGGGTCAGCTGTGCATCTGTTCCAAATTAATGATACACAACAAGAAGCAAGGGTGAGTCATTGTTTATGAGAGCAACTAGCTAGCTCATCAAAAAGTCAATATTGAATTCACATTTTCAGATAGAGTTGTTCTTGTCCTTAGGTGCCATCAAGTCAAGTATAATTCAGTGACCCCATAAAGAAAAGATCTGAATCCTGTCCAAGCCTGTGCTATCCTGATCACCTCTGACACACTTGAGCCAATTGCTGCAGTAACTGTGTCAGTTCATCTCATTGAGGGTCTTCCTTTCATTTGCTGACCCTCCTCCGTTCCAAGTATAGTGCCCCTCTCCAAGAAATAGCCTCTTGTAGAAACATGTAAAACAATAACACAACTAATTTTATAGTGATGTTATTGGGTAAACCACTTGTCTGTCATTTTGCTACACTGGGGTGACGTGCATGTTGCTGTGATTCTAAAAGCTATGCCACTAATATATTAATTGTCAAAAGAATCACCCAAGATGGACCAAAACAGACCAAGAAACAGGACTGGCCATCTACTTCTAAAATAATAGACTTTCAAAAACACTATGAATAACTGAAGAACATGGTTAGATATAAGAGCTGCAAACATCTTTTAATAGTTTGAACATGGAATGTTAAGACAATTATAACTTGTCAAAAATGAAATCTCTCACATAAAGATTGACATTCCAGTTTTTAATGAGTTGAGATGGACTGGCATTGGCCACTTTGAATTTGAAAAGCATATGATGTGTCAAGCTGGAAATAACAAATTGAAGAAGAATGTTGCATTAACACTTAAAAAAGAACTATTTAAAGATCAATCCTGAAGTAAACTGCTGTGAGTAATAAGATACTATTCATATCCATACAAAGAAAACCTGTTAATCCTACCATTATTTAAATATAACTACCAACTACTAAAGCTAAAGAAGAAATTGAGGAATTTATCAGCTTTTGCAGCCTGAAATTGAGCAAACATTCAAACAACATACATCAATAATATTTGACAATTAGAATACAAAGAATTAGAAACAAATGTGAAGGTTTGGTGTTTGGAAAAGACTACCTTGGTGATAGAATTGGGGTTGGAGACTGAATGATAGAATTTTGTACGATCAATTATTGACATAATCATTGAAAATGTCTGTTTTTTTAAAAAAACATAAGTGGAAACTATGCACATATATTTCAACTGATGAATCATTTAGGACTCAAATGAATTACATCTGTGGAAAAAGTCAATGGAGAAGCTCAATATAAGTGGTAGCAGACCGTCAATTACTGACATGCAAGTTCAAATCAAAGCCAAAGAAAATATTTAAGTCCATGACAACCAAAATACAAGCATGAAGCTATCTTATCTGAATTTAAAAAGTATCTCAGAAATAGACTTGATGTATTGTACACTATTGACGAAAGACCAGAGGAGTTATGAGACGGTATCAAGGATACCATCTAGAAAGAAAGCAAAACATCTTTACAAAAGAGAAACAAAAGACCATAATGCATATAAAAGAAAATCTCTAAAAATTGTGCTAGAACATAGAGAAGCCAAAATAAAAGGAAAAAAATGTTGACATAAAAGATACGCAGAAGATTTCACAGGGTAGCTTAAGAAAACAAAGTATTTCAATAAAATGTTCAAAGAGCTGGAGTTAAAAACCAAAAGAGAAGAGCATATTTGGCATTTTTCAAGCTAAAAAAACTGAAGGAGAAATGCAAGCCTCAAGTTGCAATACTGAAGGACTCTTGA
>NW_006399770.1:25046162-25103698 GCF_000299155.1 Elephantulus edwardii
ATATATTCTACTTTGAAACATTTCAGGAAGTGATCCAGAAGCAATAGTATAAACAAAACAAAAAAATCAAGCTGTATTGAACACATTAATAAAAAAAAAAGGCCTCAGGAATTGATAGAAAATAAATCAGTATGTTTCAACAAACAGATACAGCCCTGGATGTGCTCACTATGCCAAGAAATCTGGAAAAATCTTGAAAGATGTTTAGTTGTGCTTTATTGATTAGGCAAAGGCATTTGACATAACAAATTACAGCTAACATGGAGAAGAATGGTAATTCCACTTCATTTGATTTTCTAATTTTAGCTCTTTGTGATATTTCATTATTATTATTTGCTTTATATTGTAGAGACGCCCTTGGAAATCCATCTCCTTTATTTAAGCATTTCTTCCTTTTAAAAAAAAAATTTTACTTCTTTATGTTCTGGTGTAATTATCAGTGTCTTCTGATATCATTTGGGTATTTTAATTTCTTGTCTTTTTAATAATTTTTCCCCTTTTTTCATGGATCATGTCTTAGATGTCATCCCACAACTCATCTAGTCTTTGGTCATTAGTGTTCAATGTCTGCAATCTATTCTGGAGATAGTTTTGAAGTTCAATTGAGACAAAATTGAGGTTGCATTTTGGGTTGCATAGACTCGTTTTTATTTCCTTCAGCTTAAATTAGAACCAGCATAGGAGTCATTGATAGTCTGCTCCACCATTTGTTCCTGTTCCTATTTCGCCTGCTCATGTTGAACATCTCTATTGCCACTTTCCACAGATGCAGTCAACCTGATTTCTGTGCTTTTGTATTCCAGATATCAGTTATTATTAATGCATGTTGGGTGCATGTTCAGTCTCCTTCAGACTGTAAGAATTGGTAAAGTCCATGATTTCTTTAGCCTTAGTGGTTGGTAGGTATATTTGAAAAATGATTGTGTTAACAGGTCGTCCTTGTATGAATATGGATAGCATTGTATCACTCACAGCATTGAATTTTGGATTGACTTTGAAAAGTTTCTGGTGTTTGGGTGTTGTTGTTTTTTTCAACAATTGAGTAAGTTCCAATTGTTAGTGACCTTATAGAACAGAGTAAGACTATCTTTTGGGTTTTCAAGGCTATAAATATTCAAGGTTGTATCAAAATAGATCACCTCATCTTTCTCCCACAAAGCAATGGGAGTTTTGAACAACCTTTCAGTTATTTTTTCCACAGCACAACCAAGTCATGTATCTATTTACATCTACCCCTCTCCCCCACCTCTAGATAGATAGATAGATAGATAGATAGATAGATAGATAGATAGATAGATAGATAGTTGGGTACTATTGAGTTGGAACCAAACCATAACGGACCCTCCAGTGGATTTTCAGAGGCAGTTAATCACACAGGAGGAGATTGTCCATTATATATAATGTATACATATGTGTGCACATGTGTGTTTGTATATATTTGTGTATGTGTATGTGTGTATATATTTGTGTATATATGTGTGTATATATTTGTGTATGTGTATGTGTGTATATATTTGTGTATATGTGTGTGTATATATTTGTGTATATGTATGTGTGTATATATTTTTTATGTGTGTGTATATATATATACATATATCAGAGAGAGAGAGAGAGAGAGAGAGAGAGAGAGAGAGAGAAAGCCCACCATCCCATATATAAAGAATAGATTGTCCATCTTTCTCCTGTGGAGAAGCTAATGGATTTGAACTGTGTTTTTGAGATTGCAGCACAGCTTCTTGCCACAAGCCTACAGAGTTCCAGATATATATAAATACATATAACTCATATCAACCTTATGAACAGGATCTGAACTCTGACCTATGCTGTGCTATCCTATTCTATCATTGTCTTCTAGGATATACTTGAGACTATTGTGTAAAATCCATCTTGTTGAGTGTCTTCCTCTCCTTCCCTGATAGCATTTGGCCCAATTGATTATATTTCTCAAAATATTAGCTTCATTAGCTTTCTGAAACCATATTTCTTTGTTTTTCATTGCCAATTCTTTCTTTTTCTCCTTTGCTAATTACTCCTCTTTTGCACCTTTCAATGTTGGAATTCAAACAAATTTTTTCTGTCCTATTCTTAGACTCTCTTTGCCATCATCTAACCTTATGAACTTAAATACTATGTGTGCTGGTCAATCAAAATTTATATTGCCAATCCTGGCTCACAGATCCACAGACTATTATGCACATATTATGCTTTTTTCATTACTAAAAATAAAAAATGTCTCCTACCTTGGTAATATTTTCTTTTCTCCAACACAAATTACTTATTCTTCCTTCCATTCTTCTTTAAAATTATTTCCTCTTTCATTTAGAATAAAATGCTCCTTAGAGGCAAAAATATGGTGAAGCCTCATCTCACATACTGTGGTATCAGAGACCATGATAACTGGCTTTCCTAGGCCCTGCTGGGAGAATGATCTCCAGCTACCTTACCTACAGACACATGGTCTCACAAATCATCAACAGCTGTAGGATCAGTAGTCTGCTGGGGTGGCTAATACATTGTCCTAAGCCATAAAGTTTGTTTTCTATTTCTTGTAGCATACATGCTTATTTATAGTTACATGCTTGCTTTTTTTGTAGTTTTCTCTTATGAATATGGCACTTGTCTGTCAGTTATATATGACGACTTGCACGTTACTATGATGTTGTGCCTCCAGTATTTCACATACCAGCAAGATCAACCATGGTAGGAAGGGTTCTACAGAATTTACAGACTATGAATATGTAATAACATTTGTAATTCTTCATAGATATTAATCTTTGAAACTTTGGCACAAAAATCAAAGTTTGTAGTGGTCCTTGGGGATTTTCAAAATAAAATTTATTTGGTTCCCCCCCCCATAATATTGTTTATGTGTTTAATAATTAGTGATGATAGTAGTAAATAATGAATCATTTTTCTGTAATAGAATTCTAGTAAAATGTTCATAAATTGTCCCAAAAAAGGATAATAAGTACCTATGTTTGATATTAGAAACCAATTTATTGTGAAACTATAATGTATTTTGGTAACATACAAAGTTATCTCTACACTATGGACATTTAGGAAGCTCTGGTATCCTAGTAGATAATAAGTCATCCTGCCAACCCAAAGGCAAGTAGTCCAACTGCTCTACAGGAGAAAGATGAGCAATCTCCTTCCATGCAATTTACAGCCTCTGAAAACTCACTGGAGGGTTATGGATAAGTCAGTTCTGATTCGAGGGTATATAAACAACAACAATATGGACTTTTGATTATATTATAAAAGATAAATGTAATTTAGAAATTGAAATATAATACTGGAAATAATTCATATTCTGGTGGTATAGTCCACAGGGAGCCGCACTGTAAACCCAACGGCAGTTCCTTTCTGGTGATTCAAATCCACCAGCAGTTCTAGGCAAGAAAATTGGGCCATCTTCCCCTATGCGACTTACTTCCTCCCCAAAACCTACTGTAGGAGCATCTGTGAGTTGTTTGCAACTTGACCAGAGTGAGTTTGAACATTCTTAAAATGACATTTTAAAACGTATAAAGTATCCTTAGATACAGACTGTGGTTTTAATATTTTTGAGAATATTTTTGTCTACCCTTAGCCCACCCTGTTGGGGAATTGTCTCCAGCTGCCTCAACTATGAATATATAGCTTGTGGTTAATAATTTTCTTCAATGTCAACAGCTGCAAGACCAGCATAAAAAAAAGAGAGCTAATCAGACTATTTGGAGACTATGGCAATATATAGCCTGATGAAGCCTGCGTCAGAACCTTTGAGAAGATAGCCTGATTATCGGGGTTGGAGGGAACCTAAGAGGGGATAAATAATGCATATTGCATTGAAACAGATGAGAGAGAGAACTGTTTAGGAAGAATATATGATTAGGTAATATTGTCATTACAAGAGTCCAGAATGAAAGCTGCATACAGGCTAGAGGTTCCTGCCCCCTAAGCATCTTGCTCTTGACTGAGAAGTGGTCTGAACCACTTGAGGAATTGTGTCTTGCTGTTAATTTGACTTGGAACTGTTATTCACGAAACCTGAACTTTCTCCTTTACTTCCCTTCCCCAAACCTGTTTCCCTAAAAAACACCATAACTGTGAATAAAAAGAGACATTAGCTCTAAACTTTACTTATTCTGTACAAAGACACCTTTGAAATGATGTCTTGCCTTGTTGATTTTACATTCCATGTACTCCCCTCTGTACCACCTATCTATCAGTTTGTAAGGAGACTGGAACCAACATCACCAAAAATATTTTAAATTATTGAAGGGAAAACAAATTTGTTTTGTAAACTTTCACCTAAGCTACAATTAAAGAACAAATGAAATAAAGTACACTTCTAAGAAAAAGAAAATAGAGATTCTGTAGAGTCTGTGTTGTTGTTTGAAACATTTCAGACCCAGTAACTAGTAGAAATCTGTGCAACAGAATAGGGGGCCATGTCTGACTTTATAAGGATCTGTTTTCTACTATTGATGTTGTTGATGGGAGCAGTTTCCCTTTATATAATTGAGAGATCCAAATTGGTTTCTCCACATTGCCCTTGTTCCATTTACCCACACAAGGTACCATGTCTTGATCTTTATCTAATTACAAGTATTTCACACAGGGAAAAAAAAATCCCTTCATTTTGTATTTACATAGATTGAATTGCTAAAAGTAATCCCGAAATATTTTTTAAGTAGAACATTAGGGTCTATGTGCTTCATTAAACTTATTTCCTATTTTGATTGTGAAAATATTTTTGTCTGCTCGATTTGGTTGTGGTATGGTTGAAATAAATATTACTTCTGCTAATTCAAACTGGAGAGGTCTGGGAGCTTAGTGGTAAGGAGTTGTACTGCCAATCCACAGGAGGGCTGCTCCAATTCACCAGCTGCTCCGATCTTCTCCAGGACGATTTATTGCCTCTGAAAATCTACTAGAGATTCACTGTAAATTGATTGTGACTTGATTATATATATAACAACTAAAATTACAAATCAGGTTCTTATCACATATTGAAATATTCTGTAATAACATTTACATTTTTTTCTTTGTGTTTCTTCTGATAAGGTATTTAAAACAAGAATAGCAGGTAAAATAAAAAAACACTGTAAAATGATAGTTACATTATAGAGTAATATCTTAATAATACCTTATATTGCTGATATCCTAGCAAAGCAAAAGCACCATATCGTTTCATGTGTCAAAACTGGCAATTAAAGGCAGTGTGCTTTTATATTTTTGAATACTACTTGTATTTCTTCTATCACCACCCATAAGTGTTGTGTGATCTATTTTATTAAAACTGACTACATTTTATTAAAACTAACTACATTTTTTAAAAACCTTTTCAACCTGTATGCACAACAGATTAACCGGGAGGCTGGACTCTATGAGGAGAAATGTGGGGTCAAGACTGGTGGAAGATCTATCAACAGTCTGCATTATGCAGATGATACAACCCTGCTTGCTGAAACTGAGGAGGACCTGAAGTGCTTGCTGCAGAGGGTCAAGGACTGCAGCCTTCAGTATGGATTGAGGCTCAATGTCAAGAAGACAAAGTTTCTCACCACTGGACCAATCGGCAGCATCAGGATGGATGGTGAAGAGATTGAGATTGTACACAGCTTTAGTTTCTTGGCTCCACAGTCAACACTCCTGGCACCAGTAGCCAGGATATTGAAAGGCATATTGCCATGGGAAAGTCTGCTGTTAGGGACCTCTCCAACGTACTGAAGAGCAATGGTGTCACTCTGGAGACTAAGGTGCATCTGATACAAGCCATGGTCTTTGCAATCACTTGTTATGCATCAGAGACTTGGACAGTGACTAAGGAGGATAGAAGGAGAATTGATGTCTTTAAGCTGTGGTGTTGGAGAAGAGTATTGAAAGTACTACAGACTGCTAGGAAAACAAACAGTTTCATCCTGGAGAGGGTTAAACGGGGTGGCTCCTTGGAGGGAAGGATTCTTATGCTCCATCTAACATACTTTGGACATGTTGTAAGGAGAGACCAGTCCTTGGAGAAGGACATCATGCTTGGGAGGGTGGAGGGACAGGAAGGCCCTCTATGAGGTGGATTGATTCAGTGACTGGGGTAATTGGGACGGGAGTGTCAGAGACAGTGCAATTGGCACAGGACAGAGCAGACTTTAGGGCTTTTTACATAGGGTCGCTATGAGTCGCAAGCGACTTGACGGCACATAACAACAACATTTTTTGTAAGAATGACTCACCATTAACAGCAGAGGGAGCCAAGATAGATAGATAGATAGATGATTAGATAGATAGATAGATAGATAGATAGATAGATAGATAGATAGATAGAAATGGAGATATATATATACATATATATAACAGCAACAAGTACAAGCAAGTCTGATGAAATTTTTACTTTTTTCTACCATGTTCTAGTCCATTTCCTCCAGACTTAATGAATTCTTTTCAAGCAATTAATTGAGTAATCTTTAACATCCTCAACTCTCAGATTCTCTGATTTCCAAATATCTCATGCCACTCAACATATTACACTAAGGCATAAAAGCAGACATTAGCTAGACTTCCATACTGCAATAAACAAAGGATTAAACTATACCTTTGATTAGATATTTATTCAACTTTCAGATTAGTTAAACTCTTCAAAAATTTACCCACAGATTACACGTTAATCTCTCTTAGAGGTTCAGAAGACTGAATAAGGCCATTATTTGAATGTAAACATACTGGATCAGAAAAGGAAATCAGATGACCTTGAAGCCCCCTTAAACCTTAGAATACTCCTAAATTTGGGTATCAAGGATTAACCCACTAAGCCACCTTCACTGGCTGTTAACACTGAGTGACTCCAAAACTGGTCTGAGCTTCACATCTGCTTAGCACTGAGCTACTGTGGAAGAAAGAAAACATGGCTTTAACTGTCTTTAAAAAAAAAAAGAGGAAAAAGAAGAAATAGCACGTACATGACTGTATTGTGTTCTTTTTGTTTTTCTTCTCTTTGTTCTTGTTTTTTGCATGTAATTTTAATTTGTGTCTAATAAACTATGACCTTTATTTTTAAATTACTGTATTCCATAAAGCAAGTTTTCAATACTAAGAATGGAACAGGATAAAGAAAACTCAACAAATGGAAAAAAATTAACAACTAAATCCAAAATGAGAATATCAGTATACGAGTAGGAACACATTTTTCAAGTTCTTGATATGCTTGGCCTCTGTCCTGTAGCACTAATTACTTCTCAGCTCAAATGGGCACAATCATTACTGATTTGCTCAGCAATAGGTGAAAAGATACATTTCTTTTATTCCTTCCCTGTGGAGAATTGCATGCATTACACTGCAATGTTGAGCAAATTTATTCTTACCAGCATGGCCCTTTAATCTCCTTATGGAAGCATAGGGAATATTAAATATGTAATTAATAAATAACAACTGTGTGTCCAATCTTTAAGTCATATTCAAAAGTAGTTTTGACTGGGTAAAACATTCAAGAAAATTCTGATAACAATATACTTATATGCCTTAATTTATTATTATTCCAGAATTAAGCCACAAATATTTGCACATTCCTTATGGCCTCATATATAGAATTGTTTTAACTAAGATCAGTATACAACTTCCTCCAGGGAGAGATGCCGTAAGGAATTTAGCAGCATGAAAACATAGTAAACAACAATTAGGACAGAAGGTAAAAAGCATCATAAACATAGAGAATCTGAATTTAGCGGAAAAATTTTTTAATTGGGCAGAATGTAATCACTCAGCTGGAATTTGTCTCTTTTACCAGAACAGGAGCATTTGGGTGCAATTGTGTAAAATGCTGTCAGATATTTCATTAATAAATCAAGCAGAAAATTCTATTTTCGTCTTACCATTGCCTCTTTCTCTAAGAGTGTAATGTAATATGGTGTTAGTGCACCCATTATTGTGCAGTGATATATGATAATGGAATGATTTTATCATTTATATTATGGTCTACACACGAGAAACTTTGCTCCTGAATTTTCTAGAAAAGTCCCAAAATCTTGCTCAATCAATCCTTTATATTATCTTTAGGTTCAGAATTTGTGATCACCGTGGAAGGGAAAGCTGTGGATTGATAGAGACCCCGTCTGGCTCCAGCCCTGCTGCTCAGTGTAGCACTACTCCAGCCCACAGTGTTTCTTAAGAAATTTGGGCAGCATTTCCATGCCCTTCTTTGTGAAAGAAAGAAAAAAGTAAAAATTCACTGTCTTTGAGTCAGAACTTACTGTTGACCCTCCACTGGGTTTCTGAGGCTGAACATTACATGCGAGAATATTGCCCAAGTGATTTCCAACTACGGGAGAGGCTTTTCCTTTGTGATAGCAGTGAAATACCCACAGACTAGGCCACGTGAGCTCCCTTTATGCAAAGACGTCCTCGACTATACAGAATGATCCTCATTCCATGGCTCAGCGAGTATTAAAAATGGCAGAATAGTTACAACCACAGACTCTTGCTTCTAGTGTGCTTAGATGAAAATCTCCACACTGCTAATGACAGCTCTGTGTGACACTGGGTCATTTATTCAACCTGTGCCTCAACTTCTTTATTTGTAAAATAAGTTTGATAACAATGCTGATTCCTCACCAAGTTGTTACATGCCTGCTGTCAGTTAATATAAGTGAAATACTTGGTTGGAATACACCAGCTCCTTCGTGGGAGAAGAATGGTCAATCTCTGCCTGCGAGATTTATTGCCTCTGAAAATCCGCTGGAGGGCCAGCTATGAGTCTATTCTGACTCAATAGCATACAACAATAACAACATCTAGAATAAATTGAATCATAAATGCTATGTAAATGTAGATTAAATGTATACATACCAAGTTTTAAAAGACAGCATAAGAGAAAAGAAGTCATAACATTGTAACCTAGGATCTAGACTATTAATTCAGATCGTCAGTTACTCTCCCCATCAATTTCCAAAGTTACACTTACTTTCTACTTCTCTTTTAACATTACTTAGAGCCTTAATTGGGAGAAGGATGGACAATCTTCTCCTGTGCCATTAACTTCCTCTGAAAACCCACCAGAGACTCAGCTACGGATCAGTTCCACCTCGACGGTACACCACAAGAACAAAGCCTTACGAAAGAGTTCCAGTATTGTAATCTATAGGGAGTTACAGTCCTAACCCAAAGGCCAGGCTGCTCAGGCAGTTTGCATCCACAAGCTGCTTCCCAGCAGAAAGATGTGCAATCTCTTCCTGTGTAATTTATAACCTTGAAAATCCACTGGCAGGTAAGCTATGAGGCAATTCTGACTTGACAGCAATGAGTTTTTGAGCAAAGCCTTAATACTAATAAAAAATTCTATTCTTTCCTATTGAGACCCTAACATTTCCTCTGTTGATAGTCAAAGAAACCCCTTTAAAAAATTAGATTGAAGACTGTCATTGAGCGCTGCACCTAATGATACAATCTTCAGCTACCCCTAATTTTAGCATTATAGCCTCATCTCTTTCACTATTAAAGGATCATCAATTATAGAAAACCAAACAAAACTCTCATTAAAATACAAACACCCTGAGGGGTTTGTTGAAAGTACAAAAGGAAGTAGAAAAGTTTCTAACAAGAAGAAAGGATGATCTGAAAAGCAAATTTCACCTACTTTAAAATTGTATTTATGCAGACCCTGCCAGGAGGCCTCACATCCTTTGTAAATGGCCCTTTTAAAGCCGCTTCTCAAACCAACTTCAACCACCAACAGCAATCCACAGCACCTCTGCTGTGCATGCACTGAAACAAAGCTTACAGTAACTTGTAAGAGCAAGCTCTCTTCTCATGCTTTCTCTCCTTCTCCCAGAATTCCCAAGGAAGCAGTTTTCCATGATCTATAAATGATCTATTTCCATCAAGATTCCTGTTATTCTTTTGAAGTGCCCCTAAGTCAGCTCTGACTCCTTGGGACCTAACATGCAAGAGAACAAAACATTATCTTGTACGTCTTCACAAATGACATTATGCTTGAGCCGACCGTGCTGCCACTGGGTCACTCGCAGGCAGCTTTTCCCCAGCTGTGAAGTTTATAACCTAGGAAAACCCTAAGGGGCAATCCTAGTTTGTCACATCAGGTCAGTGTGCTTCTAAAATTGACTTGATGGTACATAGTAACAATGAGCAATGATCAGTTTGTCAGAAATGTAGGAGAGTCATTCTCCTTCCTCAACTCCATTATTCTCATAGATGGCCTTGTTAAGTTCAAGAACTGTGCCTCCTTCTCTGAGTCTCAACTTAGCAATGCTCAGTTATAATCTACTTCAGGCTAACTCCCCACTACATGGTTGATAAGTGTGTCTGAGTGAATAGAGTATAAAAGATGAGAGGTTTATTCAATTACATGGTAACACGTCCTGAGACCTTCAAGGCAGAAATAGGGCTCATGCACATCTCTACAATTCTCTACTGATGCTATTTCTTATTTTGTGCCTGGAAGAGAGAAGGGAATTTAGCATTCACTCATTTTTATCTCTGTACTGAACCCTGTGTTTGTTGTTGTTGTTGTTGTTGTCATGATGTGCCGACTTGTAGACCACAACTCATAGTGAGCCTATGCACAATAGCTCTGAATCTTGCTCTCTCCAGGGCCGAGCTCATTTTGTCTCTGATACACCTATCCTCATTACCAAGGTTACTGTGTCAACCAAGCTCATCCAGGGTTTTCTACTCCTGTAATGTTCCTCCACCCTTCCAAGCATGTTGTCGTTCACCAAGGACTGGTCCTTCTAGGCAACATGCCCACAGTATCAAAATTCTTGCCTCCTAGGAGGAGTTTGGCTTTACCTTCTCCAGGACAGACCTGTTAGTTCTCTTGGCAGTTCATGGTATATTCAATACTCTTCAAAGTACTACAATTCAAAGGCATCAATTCTTCTATCTTCTGTGGACATTGTCCAGCTCTCTAATGCATAACAGGTAATTGTGAAGACCATGGCCTCTAATTCGGGTGCACTTTAGTCTCTAGACTAATATTATTTCTCGTTAGCAATCTATAAAGGTCCTGACAGCAGATTTTCCTATTACAATTAGCCTTTTTATTTCCTGACAGGTGGTGCCAAGAGTGTTGATTATGGAACCAAGTACACTGAAATTGCTAACTACCTCTTCTGTCTAGCTGCCACTGCCTAGGTTTAGTGCCTTAAAAATACCTTTTCATTTAGTCATTAGTTTCCCTGAGAAGTGGATATATTTATTCTGAATATCAGGAAACAGATCAGAGAGATTAAGAAACTTACCCACGGTCCTATCCAACAAGTAAGATGCAATATCTAAATGTCTCAAAATATGTTTTATCCAGTCAGTTCTGATCCCATTGTGGACAGTATAATGACCCTATAGGACAGAGTACAACTCCTGATAGGGTTTCTAAGCCCAGGAATACAGATGCAGACTGCCTTATCTTTTCATGGACCAGCTGGTAAGTTAAAACTACTGACTCTAAGGGAGCTCTGGTGGCCTAGTGGTAAGAAGCTGTGCTGTAATCCCGAAGACGTGCAGTTTAAATCCACCAGCTACTTCGCTGGAGAAGGAGGGACAATCCCCTGTTACACAACAACAACAGCAAAACTATTGACTCTCTGAGGTTGTCAGTCAAGAATTTTAACCACTACATGACTAGGTCTTCTATTTAAGTCCTGTCAAGAAGACAAAGATTCTTACCCAGGACTGGTTGAGTTGTTAACAATTTCAGTTTGCTTGTTTGTACAATCTGCACTCTTGGAACTAGCAGTCAGGACACCAAAAGATTAGTTGCACTGGGAAATCTGCTCTCAGGGACTAGTGACTAAGGTATGCCTGATCCAGGCCATGGTCTTTGCTATTACTTGTTATGCATCAGAGAGCTGGAAAAGGCCCAAGGATGATAGAAGGAGCCCTGATGTTTTTGAGTTGTGCTGCTGAAGAATATATGTCAAGAGAATAAACAGGCTTGTCCTGGAGAAGGTGAAACTAAGTTGGTCCTTAGAGGTGAGGATTTTGACGTTCCGTCTCACATACTTTGAGCATGTTACCAGGAAGGATAAATCCTTGGAGAAGGACATCATGCATGGAATGGTAGAGGGACGGTGCAAGAGGAGAAGAATGTGGATGAGATGGATTGGCACAGAAACTGAGACAGTGGGGTTAGGTGTGTCAAAGACAGTGAAACTGGCTCAGCTTAGGGTAGGGTTCAGTTATTGTGCATAGGGTCACTTTGAGTCACAGGTGACTCTAAGGCACATAACAAAGACAACAGTGTCAGATTTTAAATATATGTTTTCCTCAGAATAACTAGAGAATTTGTCAAACTACTTATGTTACTATAACATGTCTTTACTTCCAAGTTCATTGTCTTCAAAAATATGTAACAAGCAAGTTTTATGAACATAAATTGAACAACAATGCCTACAGTTTGTTATGTTATAAAAAAATAGTAATTAGAGGCACAGTGTCTATAACCAGACAGCTTATATTCATAATATCAGCTTAACCACAGTCTGGGTAATCTTGGGAGTTTCTGTGCTTCAATGTCAGCTTCTGGTAAATAGGCATATGTGAGGTTTTAGACATATTACATACATGTCCTGGTCTTGCAAGACTAGAATTGAATAAGAACAATTGATAAGTCCTTGCCAGGTGCTATTAAGTCAAGAGCACTCATTGTGACCCTATGAACAACGGACCTGAACCCTGTTCTATCCTGTGCCATCCTCATTATCTTTGACACACTTATTCCATTGCTGAAATCACTGTGTCAGTCAACATCCTTGGGATTCTTCCTCTCTTTGACTGACCATCCACTTTTCCAAGCATTATATCCCTGCATTCTATCCCTTTTGAAGGAGTATCTTCTCCTAGAAACATACTCAAAGTATGAGATAAAGTTTTGCCAGTTTTCTTCCAAAGAGCACCCTGGCTACACTTTCTCTAAGACATATGTTTTGTTCTTTCAGTAACCCATGGGATACTCAGCAATTTTCTGTAGCACATCTCAAAGACATCAATTCTTTTTCTGCCATCCTTATTTGCTAACTGACAGATGCATTGGAAGTGATTGTAAAAACCATGGCCTAAGTCAGGCATACCTTAATCTTCAAACCGACTTCATTATCCTTCAGTATTTGTCCAATGCAACATGTCTCTTGATCTCGAGACTGCTAGTACCAAGGGTGTTACTTGTTGATCTAAGCAAGATGAAATCATTGATGCCAATCTTTTTCCATCTATCATAATCCTGCCTGATCCAGTGGTGAAGACCCCTGTGTTCTTGATGTTGACACATTATTCACAATGAAAGCTATAGTCCTTGATCTTCTGCAGCAAACATTTCAAGTCCTTGTCACTTTCATCAATCAAGGTTGTCTCATCTGCATTAAACAAACTTTCAATGAATCTTCTTCAAATCCTAATGCCACATTCCTCTTCATGGAATCCAGCTTCACAAATTATTTGCTCAGTAAACAGATTGAATGGGAGAAGGATACAACCCGGATGCACAGAATTCCTGATTTTAAATCATGTAGACTTCATTTGATATGTTCAGACAACAGCTTTTTGGCCTAGATATAAATTTTGTTGAGCACAATTAAACATCCTAAGATTCTCATTCTTCTCAATGTTAGCTATAATTTGATATAATCCATATAGTTAAATGTCTCTGCATAGTCAATAAAACACAAAAAGACATTCTTCTGGTGTTCTCTGCTTTCAACCAGGATTCATCAGGCTATCATCAGATATATCAGCAGTGATATACCTGGTGCCATGGCTTCTTCTAAACCTAGCTTGAACTTTTACCAACCCCCTGTCAATATATTGTTTTAGTTGGTTTTGTATTATCTTCAGCAATATTTTGCTTGCATGTAATATTAATGACAGTGTTTGATCATTTCCACATTCTGTTGAATCACCTTTCTTGGAACAAGGATGTTAGGTGGACTCTCCATTATGTGGCTTTCCTTTCCCCTCTTGGGGCCAATAGATAATGACTAAGGGCCTTAAAGTACAAATCAAGCCATCTGTTAGCAAAATAAGGTCCTCAGGGCCACCCTGCATGCCAGCCAACCACCCAGGAGAAGCCTTTATCACATGCCTTTCCCCTTTGTAGTTCACCTATTCTTTGAATTTATAACTGTTAGAAACAAAAGTCTCAGTGGTCCCATATCAAAGACTCTGAAATTTTGTTTGTGGGAATTTGTTCTGGTCTATATGTAGATTTCTTCTGGTGAAAAGCTAAGTAACCTGACTTTTGTCACTTTTCAGAATAAGAATATAATACTTTAATACTGTGACTTTGGATTACATCTGTGTGCTGTCCTCACCACTGGCTGTATAAGATGTTATCACCACAAAGCGTGTAATGTAGAAGATTGACTATAAAATCAATTCATGAATATAAGGCAATAGAAAACTGGGACCAACAAGTGCTATAGATACACATGTTCTCATTACTACTACTCTGACTCAGTAGGAAAAAGATGGGTGGTCTCTCCTATTGCCATTTATAGCCTCTAAAACATGCTGTAGAGTTCTTTGAGTCAGAAAAGACTAAACGACATTGAGTATTACAACTGCACATTGGGCGGCTGGTTGGAGAAAAAATATTTAATGTACGTTTGATAATTCAGATTGACTAGTCACTTTGTAAGAGAAAGTGGGTACACTTTGTTTTCTTAAAGATTGCAGTCTTGGAAACTGTATATGGCAGTTCTCTTCTGCCCTAAAAGGTCCCACTATCAGTAAGAATCAACTCAATGGCAAACGGTTTACACAGGTGTGATAGTGTTACAGCAGGTGGTAAACATGTTTTGATTCTCATGGAAATAGAAAGTTCTTCTATCAAAAGGTATTTCATTGTCTTTGTTCACAAACCATTGAGTTACTGTGTAGAAGGGCATGGATTCTAAAAGAGAAACTTAGAAATGCTCAGTTTAAATATACAGACAGCTGAGATTGTACTGGCTCAATTCACAATAAACATGAATGTTGAGAGGAGGCAAAACCTCCAGAGAAACCAACTAAAAAAATCAGTAGGCAGACTACTCTTTGACAAGTACAGGAAAAACAAACAAACAAAAACACACACACAAAAAACCCAACAACTAAGATTTAAAGCAGTATCTCTGACCACCATGAGTGAAAGGGTAGATACCCCATCCTGAAGAAAAAGGTATGTGCACTGGAACATAGTTCAGAAGCCCAAGTAATTGATTATTGAAGAAGAAAGGGAAACTGACTTTAGAACACTTGGATAGACTTGTATATTTGGTAAATAGTACATAGTTTTTAATACAGAATGTAGCTTCAGTACTCTTGCTCTATTTGTATGACTGAAAACTAAATTGATTCCCTACTGGTATTATAAGTGCCCTAGTGGTACAAGGGATAAAAAACTTCACTCCCAATTTTGAAAGTTCTGTAGTTGCAACCCACCAGCCACTCTGTGGGAGAAGCATGTGCAAGCCTGTGTCCTTAGGGATTTACAGCTTTAGGGACATCATGGGGCAGTTCTGTCCTGTCCTGTAGAGTCACTGTGAGTTGGAATTGACTCCACAGCAACGGGTTTAGCAAGTTTCTGGTTTTGCAAAGGCGAATTCCCTGAACTGGCTGGAGTCCACTTATCTGTTAGATTTGAGTTTCTGATGATCCAAGTGTGCAAAATAAGAAGCCTTTACAATATTCCATCTTAATACGGCTTATTTCTGGGTGGGCTGTTCTTTATATTTTTCTGGATAGGGATTTCATTTTCCATTTGCTTTTTTCTTTGTTTTCAGCTGAGGGAAGAACTCAAACAGATTTGTTGAGAGACTCAATGAATGGGTCACTAAGAGGATTGTAGATTTTAATAGACTCTTCTCTTTCCTTCCTACGCAGCCAGCTATTTCCTAAAACCCTAAGTTTGAAGGATTTGAAATAGAACTTTAAATATTATAGCGCTGAATCATCAAAGGGTTTTAAACTTGCCCCTGGATGAAGGACAGAAGAAAGGGCCCATCTGATCTGATGGCATGAATTCTTTAGCAGTTTGGATGATTCCCCTGGAGCAGAACAGAGGAAAATAGGAAAGGACATGCTTAATTGAACCAAAATAAGCTGCTATGACAGAAACGGAAATCAAAGTTTTAAAATGACAAATTAAAATAAAAAAGTAAAGAAAGCAAAGCTGATGTTAACTTTCTTTCCAGGAGGCTGCTAACTTATCTAGGGCAATGGCTCTGAAATTCTAGGGAAAACACTGATCTGTATATGTGTTCATCCATCCCTGTAAAGTGAGGAAAATTTAGTAAGTTTTTCTATTAAGTGTCATTTATTTAACCTAAAAGGATCATTCTTTGTCCTGAGAGTGTATTCTACGTATAACTTTTATTAGAATATACTCTTTCAAGAAGAAATGTTATTGTAGCTACTGTGTGCTGTCAAGTCAGAACTGACTCATAGATTACCCTTCAGTGGGTTTTCAGAGGCTGTAAATCACAGGGGAGCAGATTGTCCTTCTTTCTCCCATGTGACAGCTGGCAAATTTGAACTGCTTGCCTTTGGGTTGGCAAGCCAACTCCTTACCTACCAGGTCACCAGAAATAGTGACAACATAAGAGATTTTATTTCGATGTTCTTACTTACCAGTTGAAAGACCGAACAAATGTTCATGTTATCATTATGTCTTCACAAAAGAATATATTCTAGGAAGAAAAAATGTAGTTAGAATACATTCCAAGAGTGAATGATAATCCTTTAAATTATATAAATAGAGAACTCTCTCTGGCAGTTCCAGTCCACCGATGGCTGCCCATCTGCATTCTCCTTCTGTTTGATTTATACCTTTGGAAAACCCACTCACAATTTTGAACAGGTTCTGATTCAAAGGTAGTAAGTTTTGAGTTACTTACCAATATTAAAAACCCAAGCATACTATAGTATTCCTCAACAAAAAAAGAAAAAAGTTATGACTGGTAAAATACAAATGAGACTGAACACTCTAATTCTGTTCTTTTCTGTGTTATTCTATGGGGGAGGTCTGGATCATCCTGGGGACAGTTTTCAGTGCAGAAGTTGTTCTTCCCTTCTTTTGTGACCACTCAGGGAAGGAAAGTAGAACAGGGCAAGACTACATAGAGATACTTATTTTTAAACATGATTGTGATATAGATACTAAATAAGGCTTCGTGGATCTTACAAGAAGACCCAAATCATCTCTATTTTTATGTTTTTCATGTATTTATTCACCTCGGTGGACAGGAGATAAATAGCTTGCAATGGAGTTTCCTAAACAAGAGGAATGATATTTCAAGAAGCAAGTTTCTATGCTCCACATAAAAAAGATCTTTGAAGGAGAAGCTTCAAGCAAATGTCAGTTCTTTTCATAAAGAAATCATAATATTAAGACTCTAGGGATATAATAAATAGATTCTTGACTGCGCTGGAAAGCTAAATAAAGTCCTTGAGCTAATTTTAATGGGGAAAAAAAGTTTCTACATATAAACAGAACAAGTAGACACACTCCATAAATATATATGTCTTGAGCTTTATAAAGTATTTGTAGGAATTTGAAAACAAATGCTCAAACTATGCAAGATGGGTGAGAGTGTAAAATAAAACTAGTTGGGTTTTTTTTTTAATATAGTGAGACAAAATGGAAAATCTCTTGTTTCTAACATTATAGGTGGTTGTTGTTGTTGTTGTGTGCCATTAAGCTGAAACCAACTCATGGCTGTCCCTGTAGAGGGTTTTCAGAGGCAATAAATCCCATGTCAGAAGTCTGCCCACCTTTGTCCCAAGGAGCAGCTGGTAGCTTTTTTAACCTCATACCATTGGGTTAGCAGTACAATTTTTTACCACTAAGTAACCAGAGCTCTCTGAAAACTATGGGATAAAATCTAAACCTAAGAATTCACAAGTGTTTATGCTACCTATACTACATTGCAGTCTATAGTTTATCCCAGTCTTTCTGTCTCTGTCTCTCTTTGTCTCTCTGTCTCTCTCACTCACTGAAATCCACTCCAGCGGGTTTTCAAAATCTTTAAAAGCTGTGCAGCTCACTATACACTAAGTTCCCAGAGCTCCCCAGTACATTCTATAGTGTTTCTGTGTTCCGTCGTCAGAGTCAACTCATACTAACCCTCCAGCAATTTTTCTGAGGCTTTAAATCACATAGAAGGAGATTGTTCATCTTTCTCCCTTGGAGCAACTGACGAGGCCACACTGTGTGCCTTTGGGTTGACAACAGAACTCCTTACTACTAAGCCGCCAGTGCTCCCTGGGGTCAGTTAAATAAGGAGGTGGGTTGAATAAGCTATTGGACCCACATTCTGAAAATGTTCTTGTTCTTAGCCAAAAATCAGCATCTACTATAGCTTTATGCCAAAAAGATATGATTAAGTTGTCTTTCTTTTCTTTCTCGTTCTCCCTTATTTCAGGCTTCTTCTGGTTGTATGCTATCCTGTCGGAAACTACCCATATCTGACCCTTCTGTGGGTAAATTACAAGGGAGGAGATTATCCATCCCTCTTCTGTAGAACAGCTGGTAGGTGTGAACCAGACGCCTTTGGAATGACAGTACAGCTTCTTAACACTAGGCTAACAGCTGCTATACAGGAGAAAGATAGGTAATCACCTCTCACACAATTTACTACCTCTGAAAACCCACTGGAGGATTAGCTATTGGTCAGTTCTGACTCTGCAGCACACATCAACAGGCCACCAGATAAAGAAAGTGTTTCAGAATTGCTACTAATTAATTAAGGGAGCGTATTCCATAAGTCAGCTATGGATCCGTTCCAAAGCAATGGTACAGAACAACAATACACCTAAGCCCTTACCATGAATTATTTATAAAATAATTATTCCTTCAATCAAAACCTCTAAAAATAACTCATCTGAGACCATTACATTCCTTTTCGTGCCTCAGAGTACTTTTCACTTGCTATTATAAACACTACTAACACCCCACACACAATTCGAAAGTGTCAATTCTCCTTTGATCTTCCCTTTTCATCTTCTAGCTTTTCACACATATATGAGATGATTGAAAACATCATGACTTAGGTCAGGCACACATTACTCATTAAAATGATATCCTTGCCTCCTACCACATTTTAAAGAAGTCTTTCTGGCAGTAGATTTTTAGCAATATAATACATTAATACAACTGTTGGCCCAGTTTGTTGGTCTTTTCAGTCACTTACTATGCATCAAAAACATGACAGTGAATAAGAATGACCGAAGAAGGATTGGTACCTTTAAGCTGTGGTATTGGAGAAGAATGTTGAAGATCCCATGGCCAAACAGATACATCTTGGAGAAGGTGCAGTCAGAGTTCTCTTTGGAGGCAAAAAGGATAAAGCCTCATCTCACATGCTTTGGACAGGTTGCTAGGGGAGGCTGGTTGCTAGGAAAGGCTGTTACTTGGAGAGGGACCTAATGCTTGGAAAGGTGAAGGGATGGCAAAGAAGAGGAAGACTCTCAACCAGGTGGACTGACACAGTAACTGCAGCAATGGACTCAAGTATATCAGAGAGTGTGAGGATGGCACAGAATAGGACAGGGTTTAGACCTATTGTTGGGGGTTTTGTGTTTTGTTTATTTTTTATTAATTTTAATGAAAGTTTACAGAGATTTGGTGTTTACACTCATTCATTGTTGCACTTCTCTCCCTGCCCACCCCTTTCCCCCCAAATCACTCTTCTCCTTGAAAAGAAAAAGAAAAACTCCCTCCCCAAGTTCACTCCACTATGCAGATTTCACTCTGGACTTTTGTAATAACAAGAATACCCATTTATAAACAGATCTCTCCCTCATCTGTTTTAATGCAATATTCATCATGCCTCCCCTTCTTTTCTGTCTTCCCTCAATCCTGATGTCAGTCCTGTTTCACAACAGTGGCCCTATGCAATATTTGTCCTTTTGTGACTGAGATATTTCACTCAGCATGACATGTCTAATAAGGGACTTATTTCTAGAATTTAAAAATACTCAAGCACCACAGCAAGATAAAGGTAAATAACTCCATTGAAAAACGGGCACAGGATATTAATAGACACGTCACCAAAGGAGACATTCAGATGGCAAAAAAACACATGAAGAAATTTTCGAAATTTATAGCTCTAAGAGAGATGCAAATAAAAACAACTATACGATATCATCTCACCCTAGTAAGAATAGCAAAATTTAACAGAACAGCAAACATCAAATACTGGCGGGGTTGTGGAGAAACTGGGACCCTTATTCACTGTTGGTGGGAGTGTAAAATGGTGCAACCACTATGAAAGACTTTCATGGCACTTTCTCAAAAAGTTGCAAAAGAGATACCATTTGAACCAGATCTGTTGTTTACAGGGTGGTCATTGGTTGCACCCAACTCAATGGAGCCTAACAAAAAAAAGTTTGTAGGAAGTTATGCTGCTATGTAAAAAGCTAAGCACTAAGCAGTTCAAATGCACCTAAATTCTCTGATACCTTCCTTATGTGCATCTCTAGCCTCCATTTTAACACCTCCCAATATTATCTGCCACTATATTTCATGTACCAAAACTCATCTGGTCTTCAGCCATCACCTCACATACTTTATTTTTTTTCCTTCCTTTTTTGGGAGGGTGGGGGTGGGTTTGAGTTTCATTGTGGATGTACTTTGCATTTTAGTGAGGACTAATGATTTTAACATTTCCCCCTTTAAAAAAAAAGAAATTCTACTAGATTATTTACAAAATTTGAGTACATTGTTTTCAAGAACAAATTCTTTCAATTTCCCTCATTCCCCCCCAACAAATTGTACAATCCCATGATTAATCCCCTGTTCCCCCTGCACATCCTTATCCCTCTGCTTCCAACCTCTTCCACCCCTCTTGGATCCTTATACTCATTTTACAATAATGGTTTTGTACAATATTTATCCTTGTGAGAGTTCAACCAGCATAGTGCTCTCCAGAGCCTCCCAAGTTAGGTAATAATTTACAGTCATTGCGCCTATGTGCTGCATAGTATTCCATTGTGTGAATGTACCATAATTTCTCAATCCATTCATTTGTGATTGGACATTTGGGCTGCTTCCAAGTTCTTGGAAAGGTGAATAATGCTGCGATCAACACTGGTATACTAATTTCCATTTGTGTCTCTGTTCTCATTTTCTCAGGGTATATCCCAAGTAGTAGAATAGCTGGGTCATATAGAATTTCTATGTTCAGTTTTTGATAAAATGTCAAACTGTCTTCCAGAATGGTTGTACCATTTTACAATCCCACTAACAAAATATGAGTTCCTTTTTTGCCACATCCTCTTCAACATTTATTACTTGCTGCCCTGAAATGGTGCTGGTGAAACTGGACTTCTACCTTCAGAAAGCTAAAACAGGATCCACATCTCACATGATACACAAAAATCAACTCAAGGTGGATCAGAGACCTGGGAGTAAAGGCCCAAACCATAATTTTCATAAGACACAAACTTGGATCAACCTTAGAAGCGCTAGTCCAAGGAATAAAGAGACTGTCACATAGAACCAGAAATACACAATCTGAAGTGGATAAAATTGATGCATGGGACTTTCTAAAGATTAAATCCATAAATGCATCAAAACCTCTTTTCAACAAGGTGAAAAGAAAACCTACAGACTGGGAAAAAACAATTGGTAATACCATCTCAAAACAAGAATCTTAGAACAAAAGTTAACAGAATATTCCTCGGCCTCCACAAGAAAAAGACTAATAACCCAGTGACAAAATGGGCAAAAGACATGGAAAGAATTTTCACAGAGGAAGACATTCGAATGGCAAACGGACACATGAAGAAATGCCCCAAATCACTGGCAATAAGAGAGATCCTCACATACTTTAGGCATATTACTAGGAAAGGCTATTCCTTGAAGAAGAACATGTGCTAGGAAAGGTAGAAGGTCGGCTAAGAAGAGGAAGACCGTCATCTAGGTGGATTGACACAGTGACTGCTTCAATGGGCTCTTATGTGTCAGTAAATCTGTGGATGGTACAGGACAGAACAAGGTTCAGATCTTTTGTTCATAGGGTTGCTATGAGTCATACTCAACTTGATGACATCTAACAACAACACATTTCATGTTGCTATCTTCTTTATTCTTTTACCTGGGTAAAGCATCTTAAACAGGGAAGCAAAATCTTGGTAAATTATACACACACAAAATCTCTAATCCACCTAAGTGCAAAAGAAATTAGAATTTCTTTTTCTTTGTATTGTGATTGAGACAAAAATTTACAGAGAAAATTGATTTTCCATTTAACAACACAAGCACATTTTGTTTCATTACACACATGTGAGTTGTATTGCTCTACCCACACCCCAACAGCATTTCTTCTACTCACTCCTTGTGTTTATCATTTCCATTAATTCTCCTTCCCTATCACTTCCTGTGTTCTCAGTTTAACTCTGTGGTAATGGAGTCCTTTCTATCTCAAATTTTGATTATTCAGCCAACAGGAAGTGATCCATATTTGTTCCCATTCCAAAAATAGGTGGCCCGAAAGAATGTAGAAATTACCGAACAATATCACTAATATCACACACTAGCAAAATGCTGCAGAAAAGACTTGAACAGTACATTGACAGAGAACTGCTAGAAATACAGGCTGGGTTTAGAAGAGGTTGTGGCATTAGGGATAATGTCAAAAGGTTCTTGACAGAAAGCAGAGAGTACCAGAAGAATGTCTATCTGTGTTTCATTGACCATGCAAAGGCATTGGTGTGGATCACAATAAATTGTGGCTAATCTTGAGGAAAATGGGAATCCCAGAACACTAGATCGTACTTATATGAAACCTATACTTAGACTAAGAAGCAGTTCTCAGAACAGAGCAAACAACCACTGTATGATTCAAAATCAGGAAAGAAGTGTGTCAGGGATGCATCCTGTCCCCATACCTTATCAATCTGTATACAGAACAGATCATTTGAGAAGCAGGGCTTTATGAGGAGGAATGTGACATCAAAATTGGAGGAAGACTCATTAACAACGTACACTATGCAGGTGACACAATCTTGCTTGCTGAAACTGAAGAAGACCTTAAGTGCTTGTTGCAGAAGGTCAAAGACTGTAGTTTTCAGTATAGACTGAAGCTCAACATCATGAAGACAAAGAATCTCATCACTAGGCCAATTGGCAGCACCATAATAGATGGAAAAGAGATTGAGATTGCTAGCAATTACAGCTTGCTTGGATCCACAATCAACACTCTTAACACCAGCAGTCAGGAAATCAAAAGATGAATTGCACTGGGAAGTCTGCTGTCATGGACCTCTTCAGAGTTCTGAAGAGCAATGATGTCATTTTTGATACAAAGGTTCACTTTTTCCAGGCCATGGTTTCCTCAATTACTTGTTATGCTTCATAGGCTGGACAATGACTAGGGATGACAGAAGAAGAATAGATGCCTTTGAGTTGTGGTGCTGGAGAAGAACCTTGAACATAATATGGACTGCCAAGAAAATAAATTGGTCTGTCTCGGAGAGGGTGTAATCAAGTATCTCCTTGGTAGCTAGGGTTTTGAAGCTCCACCTCACTTACTTTTGGCATGTGGTCTCAGTCCTTGGATAAGAACATCATGCTCAGAAGGGTGGATGGAGAGTGCAGGAGAGGAAGACCCCAGATGAGATGGATAGACATAGTAACTGTGGCTATGATGGTTGGTGTGTCGGAATTAGTGAGACTACCTCAGGATAGGGAAAGGTTCAGAGTTGCTGTACATAGGGTCACTATGCATCGCAGAAGACTCAATGCACATAAAAACTATAACATACTATGACATGTTTGGAAGTAGAAGTGGCATCTTCTTTGTAAATAACCTGCCTCTGGACACTCTATGAACATTGATAAATGTTGATAGTTGTAGAGATACTGTAAGCCTTTTATTCATAGGATCGCTATGAGTTGTGTTCAACTCAAAGGCAATCAATAACAACAAGGAATTCTGGTGTTCCCTGTAAGCCTATCTATTTTTTGAATGGAAGTTGAGCCATGGATTTGTGTTCAGTTTCCGTTATAAATGATGTGCAAGGTCCATAGTCTTAGGAGTTCTACTAAACTCTATCAGCACTATATGCTTGGTCTTTTTATTTACTTATTTTGGTTTTAGAGAGTTTGGGGGGGATTTTTACATATTTTATTAGTTTGCATATAATCATTCATCTACATTTTGTCATGCATGCACATTGTATTTTATACAAACTTGCATTTACATTGTACTTTGTTCATGTATATTGTGTTGGAGTCTTTTCCCTTTTATAATCATCTTTCTATAAACTACATTCATGAATGAATGTAAGCCAGATCTTTCATACCTCTTGTCTTAATATCCCCATTTTAGATAGGCAATTTCTGATTTGCTCATCCTTAGGAGGGTGGAGGGACAGCACAGGAGAAGAAGACCCCGGATGAGAAGGACTGATACAGTGACTGAGACAATGGGGGTTGGTGTATCAAAATTAGTGAGACTGGCTCAGGACAGGACAGGGTTCAGAGCTTCTGTACATAGGGTTGCTATTGGTCGCAGATGACTTAACAGCACATAACAACAACAACAACGTCAAGCCAGTATTCCAAGTTATCAAGCATATTCTTTTTGCTGAAGAATCTTCTGTTTAGTTTGGAAGCTTTGAGTTTCTGCGTCCACAAAGCCCAGACCAGAGCAAGTCATCAGGTTGTAGCAATCAAGAGTAGATCACAACATGAATCATCTTCTTTTCAACTGGTTGAGTTCTGATCAATCATTCACAGCTATCAGTGACTATGTCCAAACGGGCATCAGTCACAAACTCAGGAGTTCACACTTCTCCCCTTCATTCCAGACTGGCTGATCCCTTCACTCAGCCTTAGCAATCTTATGCTTATGTTTGGGCATGTTGTCATGAGGGACCAGTCCTTGGAGAAGGACATTGTGCTTGGAAGGGTAGAGAGTCAGCACAAGAGAGGAAAACTCCAGATGAGATGGATTCACACAATTCCTGTAGCAAAAAATGCCAGAGATGGTGAGCCCAGCTCAGGAAAGGGCAGGGTTCAGAGCCATAACCCATAGGGTCACAATGAGTCAGAGTTGATTCAATGGCATACAACAACAACTTTTAGGAGGAGTGAAAACTAGGGTATAGTAAAGATGAGAAAGGACACAGTGCATTTGTTCAAGGGGATACCTAAAGGCTGAGGCAGTAGTTATGGATGTTCTCATCTACAGCACTGTCTACAATTAATCATACCATTTCAGATAGGTCGTCATCTCTGTGTAACAAAGATGCTTGGGGAAAGATGTGGGAGACTAGCTGTCAGATATTTTTAAAAAGCTTTATATGTAAGGCAAGAGATTAAACATTCTCTTATTCTTTAGTTCATGGAATAGTCTATAATTAGAAGACTCGATAAAACCACAAAGTTCATAAGACTGCAGTTTAATCCTTTCAGGTTAAAAAAAATATTTATCTGAAACTAACCACTTGCTTAATTGTTTAGGAAAAATTTTTTAATCAATTTCTTGTAGAGGACTGACAATAACTATATATATGTGTCACACCATATTCTCTAAAACTATATTCTTATCATCTCACTAAATCTTTTTTTCACATTATTATTTTCAATGAACATTTATAGAGATTTTGGATTTCCATTCATTCACTGTTGCACTTTTCTCCTTGCCCCCCTACCCCCAGTACACTCTTCTCTTTGAAAAGTAAAAGAAAAATTCCTTCATTGGCATACAATCCCCCGCACCCACCCCACCCTCAGCCCGAGTATACTCCACTCTGCAACCTTCATTCCGGACTCTTATGATAATCATAATGCCCTATAATATATTGCTTTTAAACTGTTCTCTCTCTCATCTGTTTCAATGCAGTATATATAATTCATCCAGTTTTTCTTAGTCTTACCCCAACCCTGATGTCGGTCCCATTCTACAGCAGTGGCACTATGCAGTGTTTGACCTTTCGTGACTGAGATATTTCACTCAGCATAATGTCCTCCAGGGTCACCCATTTTGAATAATATTGCATGAGTGCCTTGTTTTTCAATGTAGCATAGTATTCCGTTGTATCACCATCTTTCTAGTCATTCATTTGTTGATGGGCACTTAGGTTGTTTCCAACTCCTTGCTATTGTGAACAAAGCCGCAATAAACATGGATGTGCATTTTACTGGTTGAATGGCAATTATCATCTCTTTAGGGTATATTCTCAGTAGTGGAATTGCTGGGTCAAATGGTATCTCTATTTGCAACTTTTGGAGAGAGTGCCACACCACTTTCCACAGTGGTTGCACCATTTTAAACTTCCACCAACAGTGAATAAGGGTTCCAAGTCTCTCCACAACCTCACCAGCCTTTGTTGCTTGCTGTTCTGTTAAATTTTTCTATTCTGACTGGGGTGAGATGATATCTCATAGTTGTCTTGATTTGTATCTTAGAGCTAGGGATTTTGAACATTTCTTCATGTGCTTGTTGGCCATCTGAATGTTTTCTTTGGTGAAGAGTCTGTTCATATCCTGTGCTCATTTTTCAATTGGATTATTTACCTTTATCTTGTTGTGGTGCTCAAGTATTTTATCAATTCTAGATATAAGTCCCTTATCTGACATGCCATTACCAAATACTTTTTCCCAGTCTGTGGCTTCCTTTTTTATCCTGTTGGAGAAGTTTTTGGATTTGCATAGGGATTTGATTCTTAGAAGGTCCCATTAATCGATTTTATCTTTTCCTGGTTGTATATTTTTCAGGATACTTGGAAGACTCTTTATGTTGTGAATTAGGACTTCTAGAGTTCTTCCAAGCTTTTCTTGAATGAAGTTATAGTCCTTGGCTTTAGTCCTAGGTCCATGATCCACCTTGAGTTGGTTTTTGTGTACTGAGTGAGGTGTAGGTCTTGCTTCAGTCTTTTGCAGATACTTTTCCAATTTTGCCAAAACCATTTGTTAAAAATGCTGTCGTTTCCCCACTTAACTGATTTCATCTCCTTGTCAAAAATCAGTTGACCATGAGTAGATGGGCTGATTTCTGTATTCTCAATTCTCTTCCATTGATCTTTGTGTCTGTTATTGTACCAGTACTGTGCTGTCTTAACTACCACAGCACTGTAGTAGGATTTTAAATCAAGGAGCATCTCACTAAATTTTAATAAAAAATTGTGGCAAATTTTACAACGATTTCTATTTTGCTGCAGAAACTGAGAAATTAAGACTTAGTAGTCCACACAACTAATATATAGTTGTCGCTGTTTGCTTGTCAACCCCAGCTCATAATGATCTTAAATGACAGAGAAAAACTGCCCTTAAGGGTCTCATAGGCCGTAATTGTTACGAGAGTAGATTACCAGCCTTCCACAGAGAAGCAAGTAGGTTCAAACTGCTGACCTTTTCTTAGCACCACTGCACCACCAAGGATAAATTGAAGGGTCTGATTTTCTTTTAATTTTATTTTATTAATTTTAATGAACATTTACAGAGATTTTGGATTTCCATTCATTCATTGTTGCATTTTTCTCGAATGGGCCATATTTAAACCTCAGTTATGGGATTACAGGTCTTAATTTTATGAATTGTAAACACATCAGACTTTTCATGTATATTTTGTACTGAACTGATGTTTTGCCATTGATATTTCTATGCTAGCATAGCAAATGTATAAAAAAAAAGAGTAGAAAAAATTATCTCAGCATCTGGACCACTGCCTGCCTGCTTCCTCAACAACCTTCATTAATCTTTTAGAATCTTCCTCCTGGTTATAGGACTTTCAATTAACTAGCATGCACTCAGAGAAGTGTTTTGATGAAATGAAGTTTATTTATACCTGGAGTGTTACATGTACCATGACAAAACATTCTTTAATAACCTATGCTAACTCTGCAAGACAAAAGTATTTTATCTATTACAAAAGAAAGATACAGCCTTTTGCAAGCAAAAGTTGTAATTTTCCTTCGGTTTTAACAAGAATGAACTTCAAATATATATCAAGTAATGTATTTTAAAGAAATATTCATCAACAAATATTTATAGCAGCAAAAATTCAGTTATCTAAATATCCCCACAAAAGAGAAATGGTATGATATACTTACGAATAGATATTAATGCATCCATTGAAAATTGTTTTGAAAACAGTTGATGTCATATACATGAAAAAATACCCATTATATAAAGCTAAAGAGAAGGAACTTCTAAAAAATTATTTAGGAGTATATCTTTATAAAGTTACTAGTTATTTCCTCTTGTTAGTATGATGATAGGTGATGTTAATATTTTTATATGTGTTCCTATTTCCCAAATAATTGACAATAAGCATAATATGAGCTTCCTATTTTAGAATATTAATATTAAAGCAGAAGTTTACGATTGTCCTTTTTAATATAAAGATAATTTCAAATTTTAAATATTATTCTTGAAATAATGACTGTGTGCATGAAGTTCTACATTTAAAAGTAATTTAACATGCTATTCCATTTAATTAGGACTTCCTGGTGGCTTACTAGTTGGTAGGAAATTGCACTACCAACTCCAGGGCTGAGCCTTTCTGGCTGTTGGAGTACGCTATCAGGCTACATGGGAGAATAATGGATAATCTCCTTGTGAGTGATTTATACCTTTGGTGACCTAATGAAGGTCAGCTATAAGTTTTGGCTTGATGACAATTTCATTTAATTCCTGAAACTAACCTATATGGCTTCTACTTTTAGCCAAGGTGTAATGATATGAACTAGATCTACCCTCCTGCCTCAAACAACAACAAAAACAAACTAGATAAAGTATATGAAGTATTGATTTGCAAGACATTAACCATCACATGAAGGACAGCAATGACTGAACAGTAAAATTCATAGCACTGTTGCTGTTGTTGTATGGTGTCATCAACTCAAGAGTAACTCATGGCAACCCTATAAATGGCTTATCTGAACATTGCCTTATCCTGTGCCATCCTCATAATCTCTGATGTACTTGAGCCTGCATAATCAGAGTACTTGAGTCCTCTGATGACTTGTCACAGTCATTTTGTCAATCCATCTTGTTGAAGGTCTTCACTTTTACTGACCCTCCAACCTTGCAAGCATTATGTCCTCTCCAAAGGCTGGACACACCATCACAACATGCCCAAAGTATATGAGATGAAGCTTCTTCATTTTCACTCCTAAGTCTGGGAAGCCACATCTTAACCTAATGTTAAACTAAATGTTAAACCATATGCGTAACCAGGAATTAAAGGAGGTGTAAATACAAGCTTGAATTCCTCCTGAGACAGATCACAGGAATCAGGTACCAAGGCAGAACTAACATCACCTTTTCAATTCTTAGATTGTATTTACAAATCCCTCCTTCCTGGTACAAGCCTAAGGTGGTCAATAGAAAGATCCTAGCTTCATTTGCATAGAATTCTCTTTGTGATTTGCTCCCTGGTGATTTTCAATAAAGTTACAGGAAAACTAGGTTTGGAGCTTCGATCTTTGAGCTGTTCGCCCCTGCTTTTATCCTTTCTCTTCTTTTTCTCCATTTTTTGTTTCCCCAATTTGCTTTTTTCAGTCCTGGTTTAACAACATCTAAGGAGTACCCTGGTTACATTTTTCTCTCAGACACTCTTGTTATTTTCTTTTGGCCATCTACAGCATACACTATACTCTTCTCCAACATCACAATTCAAAGGCATTGCTTCTTCTGTCATCTTCATTATCCAACTTTCAGGGGCATAGCAAGTAATTGCAAGATAATGGTTTGGATCAGGTGCACCTTAATCTTTAAATGAATATCATTGCACGTTGGAGAGGTCCTTGACAGCAGATTTCCAACATGATATGTCTCCTAATTTCTTGGCTGTTAGTGCCAAGAGTGTTGATTGTGGACACAAGCCAAGATTAAACAGTGGGCAATTTCAGCCTTTTTCTCACCTATCATATTATTGCCTATTGGTTAAAATTTTTCCAATGGTGATAATGTTGTTGTTCTTCTTAAATATTAGGATTGTATAATCTTTGTGTTTGTTTGTTGCATGGAAAAAATCCCAGAGTGTGGTGCAAGCAATGTGGAAATCTAATATCCAGGTCAATAACAATGAGTTCTTTGGACTATAAGCACACATCTGTGAATCTGGACAGATCAAAAGAAGTTACTCTTCACAGTATACAGCACTAAGAGACATAACTGCAAAGGAAAGGATTCTCTAGATCAACAATGTGTAAGGAAACTACGTGAAATCTAAGAAAAAATCATCATGAAGAATTAGAGGAAACAGGAGCTGCCAAGCTTCTTCACAAAATGGATAATAATGCTGTTCCCAATAGCTAAAAAGGAAAACATAGTTCATGAGACCTTGGGTAGAGTATGTTTTTCCATAATTTATTTATAGGGTACTAAGTGAAAGAAAATTAGCCTTGGACCAAAAGCTGCTCTACCTCTACAGTGAAGTGGATTCTTTAATATGGTTTTTCTAGCCAGAGTCTTTGTAACTCCCAATAAGTTACTCACTCACTTTCTCACTACCATGGAATCAGTTCTAACTCATAGTGACCCTCGAGTGAGTTTCCAAGGCTGTAAATGTTAATAGGAGGATAGTGCTCATCTTTCTTCCAAGAAGCCTCTGGTGGATTTGAACATACAGGCTTTGGGTTGACTATGCAACACACACGGACTATGCCACCATCAGCAGAGCTCTTTACCACTGGATGGGACTATGCAAGGGTCAGAAGTTTGTGACCCACCAAAGGAAATGGGATTTCTTGTTAATAATTTAAATGGAGGCATATAGTTTCTTTGTGTGGTAGGACCATGCAACAAATATGTGCTCAATGCTGTTACGGCGAATGATCACTTATGTCATTTCATCTGCCTTAAACTGAGCCTTAGCTAAGGCTAAAAGTGGGATATTGCTACTATCAAGACAAAAGAGCCAGAAAAAGTGGTACATCTTTTGGACCTGAATGAAACAACATTAAAAAGCAATAATATCAGAGAAACTGTGTGTGACTGACATGGCACAAACTGTCAGTGACAGCAGTGGTTGCAAACCTAGAAGGCCCAAGGCCACTGGCCTATAGAAGAAGAAAGATGAGTGTTTACTAGTAGAGTAGGTCTCATTGTACATTTGTCAAGGAGCTAGATCTGCTGATCCAAAGAACAGGAATGCCGCACCTTTGAACCTAAACCTACTAGTAGAATGGGGTTGCCCCTAAGCACATAACTGTCAGAGCTAAAGTGTCAGAGAAAGGTCCAACTATGATCCCACCTGAGGACTGAAGAACTATATCCTGAGTGTTCCCAAATCTGAACTGTAAACTCTTACTTCCCTAAAAATTCCAGTATTTTTTAAGTAATGTCCTGTGAGTTCTGTGTGGCCATTGCAATGAATTATTGGTCCCAATAGCAAGGCAGTGAGAGCTATGCAAGGGATAGTTGGTGCTGGAATTAGTAGGAAAAAAACAAAGAGTATGGAGTAGGGTGTGTGTAAGGGAATGTCCGATTTTATAAAAATCAGCTTTGGGCTACTTTTGTCACTTGTTGATAGAGATTTTCCTCCCTTTTAAAGTTAGTGGAAGTCAGATACCACTGCCCCATGCCCTCACAGTTAGTACAAACTTCATCCAGCAGATCTTAAAGGCAAGTAATTTTATTATATTGCAGAACACATTTAAATAATACTAATATAAATACTAAATATACCCAACACACAATGCAGCAAAATCTACAATGTCTAGAATGCAATTAAAGCAAACAAAAAAAAATAACAGGCATGCAGACAAGTCAGAGGAAACGACCCATAATGAAGAGGAAAAACATTCAATCAAAGCTGACCCAGAATTAGCACAGATGCTAGAATTAGTAGGCAAGGACATTAAAACAGTTGCAATAACTATATTCCATATGTTCAAAAATCAAGCAGAGAAATGGAAGAGATTTATAAAACTCAGATTAAACTTTTAGAGATGAAATGAACAGTGTTGAGAAGAGAGATATACCGTTTAAGGAAACGGAAGGATTAAAATATGAAGACAAAGTGGTAAGACTACCCAAAATAAAAGGAACTATCAAAAAGGAGGAGCCTAGTGGTAAGGAGTTGTACTGTTAACCAAAAAATATATGGTTTAAACCTCTCAGAAAAGTTAGACAATTAACTCCTGTGTGACTCATCGCCCCTATAAACCTGCTGAATGGTCTGCTATGAGTCGGTCCCAACTTGACAGTCCACAACAACACAAACAGAAAAAGAACTTATAAAGGGGAGGAAGAAGTGAAAAAAAAAAAAGAAAGAAACTCAAAGTTATTTAAATGTGATATAAATTCACATGGCCTAATACACACATCAGATATAAATTCACATGGCCTAATACACACATCAGATATAAATTCACATGGCCTAATACACACATCTGGGTACTGCAAGTGGTTAACAAAATCTTTGGCTTATCAAACACTGGAAGTTCAAATCCACCCAGCAGCACTTTAGAAGAATGGCCTGAAAATCTTATTAACACAGTTCAAATCAGTTATATAGGGAGTCACATGAGTGGAACCTGGCTGAAGGCAACCGGTTTGGTTTATATGTGTTTCATCAAGCATAACTGACAAAAAGAACAAAAGTGATAAAACTCAAATGAACAAACAGAAATAAGAGAGGTGAACTCTACGATAAATTCTACATGTATCACAAGAATAGTAAGGTAATAGTGTGAACAGGTTTATGCCAACAAATTAAATTGCTTAAACACTCCAGTTAAAATACATAGACTGTCAAATTGGATTTTAGGAAAAGCAAGGCCCAACTCTATCTCACTTACAATTCACTTCTGATGCTGTCTTTGTTGTTGTCAAGTGCTGTCAACTCAATTATGACTCTTAACAACACTACGAACAGTGGATCTGAGTCCTCTCTTATCCTGTGCCATCCTAACGATCTCTGAAATACTTAAGCACATCATTACAGTTAGAATCTATTCATCTTACTTGGGGTCCTCCCCTCCCTATCTGACCCTCCATCTTTACGTGCATGGAGGGCTGATTTCCTCTAACAATATGTTCAATGTGTGTGAGACAAAATTTTACTACCCTTGCCTCTTGCACTCAGGCTGAGCCATTTCTAAGATATATTTGTTTGTCCTTTTGTCAGTCTATGGCATATTCAGGACCCTTCTCGGACACCACAACTCAAAGGCATTGACACTTACACTGTCATCCTTATTAATTTTCCAAATTTCAGCTGAATAAGAAGTAATTTAAAAGATTATGGTTTGGTTCAAGTGCACCTTAGTCCTCTAACTGATGTCCTTGCTCCTCAGCACTTTGGAAAAGTCTATGACAGTGGACTTTATCAGTGTAATATGCCTTTTGATTAACTGGCTGCTGATGTAGAGGGTGTCAAGTATGGATCAAAGCAAGATAAAATTATTGACAATGTCTATTTCTTCACCATCAGTCATGATGTTGCCTGTTGGTTGGGTGGTGAAGATTTTTCCCCCCTGATATTGAGGTGTAACATATTGAAGACTACAACCTTTGATCCTTCGCAGAGAGTGTTTTATAAATTTTTATAAATTTTTAACATAAAGTAATTCAAATAAGTATATGTACACATACATTTATTGGTGAGAGGATACTTTAGCATGATGACAATACAAGATAGGGTGAAGTTCCCAGGTGTTATTCATAGGGATACTCGGAGTGATAATTGACGTAATGGCAACTACTAACAAATTGTATAAACATTGTATACTATGTTATGTGCTAGGAACTGTCAAAAAGCTATGAGTAAATATGTTAATATTGTTTGTTATATATAATCAAGTTTGAACTGACCATAGCTGACCCTCCAGTGGGTTTTATTGTTGTTATGCACCATCACGGTGACCATGATTCACAGGAACCCTATAGCTTTGAACTTTGCCCTATCTCACTGAGCCAGTCTCACTATCTCTTACACTTTACTTCAGTCACGGTGTCAAATCCACTCCACCCAGGGTCTTCCTCTCTTGTGCTGACATTCTACCCTTCCAAGCATGATGTTCTTATTCAAGGACTTGTTACATACCCAAAATACCCAAAATATGTGAGATGGAGTTTCAAAATCCTTGCCTTCAAGAGCATCCTCATTTCACCCTTTCCAGGACAAACCTGTTTGTTCTCTTAGGAGTCCATGGTATGTTATACAGCACCACAACTTAAAGGTGTCAATTCTTCTTCTGTCATCCTTAGACATTGTCCAGCTCTCTGATACATAGCAACCACTGAGTTTTAAGAAGGTATAAATAGCACAGAAGGAGACTGCCCATCTTTCCCCTGGGAAGTCACTGATGGATTCCACCCACCAGACAGGTGTCACCTTTGGATTGTTAGTGCAACTCTATGCTAGCTACTCATTCAGAGCTTCCTTATATATGTATAAAACATATTCATTGCTGTCTAATCTAACTGAATAAAAACTGACTCTCCAGCTGGTTTCTAAAAACTATAAATAACACTAGAGGAAAATATTTCTCTTTCATCAGAGCAACTGGTGGATCCCAATCTCAAGAGAAGTGTTGGCCTTAGCAAGGTAACTTCCTATGGACTTGCCACGAGAGCTCCCATATTTTATATATTTTGTTGATCTTACCAGGTGCTGTCAAGTATGATTTATAGTGACCCTATGAACAACATATCTGAACCCTGTCCTATCTTGTGCCATCCGCACAATCTCAAGCCCATTGCTACAGTCACTGAAGTGTCAAAACACTTCCTCTCTTTCACCATCCCTCCACCTTCCCAAGTGTGATGGCCCTCTCCAAGGAGCAGACTCACCTAGCAACCTGATCAAAGCATGTGAGGTAAAGAGCACTCTGGATAGAGCTTATCCAAGATACAGCTTTTCATTGTTTTGGCAGTCCATAGTATAATCAGTTGTTCAGGAAGTGGATGCCATTCCTGCTTCCAAATATAAATAGTATTTTTCTCCTACACCACAGCTGAAAGATATCAATTCTTCTTTTATAATCCTCATTTCTTGTCCAGCTCACAGACATATAGCAAATTATTTAAAAGACCATTGTCTAAGTAGGCATACATTGGCCTTCAAACTAGCATCGTGGATTTTCAATAATTTGGAGAGGTCCCTGACTGCAGATTATCCCAGCACAATATGTCCTCTGATCTTCTGACTGCTGTTTCCAAGTATATTGATTGTGGATCCAAGTAAGATGAAGTCATTGACAGTTTCAATATTTCACCATCATAAAGTTGCCTACATGTTGAGTGGTGGTGGTTGTTGTTATGTGCCATCCAGTTACTCGTGACTCATAGCGACCATATGTACAAGAACCCTAAATGCCGTTCTATCCTGTGCTAACCTCGTCATCTCAAACACACTCATTCCCACCACCCTAATCACAGAATCGATCCATCTCATCAAAGATCTTCCTCTCTTGCGCCATCCCTCCACTCTTGCAACATGCCCAAAGGATGTCAGACGAATCTTCAGAATCCTTGACTCTAAGGAACACTCTAGCTTTACCCTCTCCAGGACAAACCTGTTTATTCTCCTAGCAGTCCATAGTATATTCAACACTCTTCTCCAGCACCACAGTTCAAAGATATTGATTCTCTTTTTATCACCCCTAGTCACTGTGCTTAGAGATATTTTTTTTGTTAATGTTGATATTTTTATCTACAGAACTATGTAAAATAGTTCCTCTTTGTTATTGCTGCTGTGTACTGCTGAGTTGGAAATTATCCATAAATGACCCTCCAGTGAGTTTCCAGAGGCAGTTTACCACACAGAAGGAAATTTCCCATCTTTCTCCAGCAATGCAGCTGGTAGATTTGAACCGTGTGCCTTTTGGAGTGCAGCAATCCTTCTTACCAAAAAAGGCCACCAAGGGTTCCTCTTTAGGAAAATGAAAAGGAAAGGAGACAAAAGGCCTTCCTGCAGGTCTTCCAAGGCTATAAATTGCACTGGAGGAGATATCCCATCTCTCTCCCATGAAGCTTCTTGGGGATTCAAATTCCAGAAAGACTCTGTCCTTGAGTGAGCAGTGTAACTCCCTAATAACTGCACCATCAAAGTTACCTAAATAAGTAAAGGATACATTAAAAGTAAGAAGTAAGAAACTAAAACAAAATAAAGAAGATCAGAATGTACAACAATGAAATACTAAAATTAATCAATCCTTCCCCTCAAAAAAATGAGCTTTGGGAAGATAAGTCTTTCCACAGGCTGATATAGAAAGAGAGAAGGAATGCGTGTATCAGGAATGATACATAACATCATTTTAAACCTTACAAGTGTAATAATAGTATGATAATAATTTTGTCAATATATTTGACAACTTAGACAAAATGTACAAGTTCCTTGACATTCTTCGCAAATTAGCAGTGGGAAGAAATCGCCTCCACTTGATAAAACATGCAAATATCTTCATAATTAATAGTGAAATACTGAAAGATAATGCCCACTCTTATCACTTCTATTTAACATTGTATAGAAGATCCCTTCCAGTGAATTAGAGTAAAAAAGGAGATAAATGGCATTTGGTTGTGAAAGGAAGAACTGTTGTTATTCTGGGCTCTTATGTGTCAGAAAGTATGAGGATAGCACAGGGCAGACAGGGTTCAGATCTTTAGTTAAAAGGGATGCTATGAGTCATGCTCAAGTTGATGTCACCTAACAAAAACAATTGTTTATTAGCATATGTAGTAATCAAAAGAAAGAGGAATTAGTATACTGATTAAACAAATAAAGAAACAGAATAATGGGTTCACATTTAGATCCACACAAATAAGATTATAGGTTTTTAATAAAATACAAAAATAATTTAATGAATAAATGAAATTTTTTCATAAATGTGGTAGAACTATGGGGCATTAATATTTTAAAGAGTGAATTTCAATCCGTATCTCATATCACATTATCACATACACTTATGTGTGTGTGTGTATTTGTTGTTGTTGTTGTTGTTGTACACCTTCAGTCGGATCAAGTCACAGCTGACCCTCCAGGAAATTTTCAGAGGCAATAAGTTGCACGAGAGGAGGTGGAGTCAAACTACATGCTTTTGAGTTAGCAGTGCAATTTCTTACCACTAAGTATACACACACACACACACACACACACACACACACACATTTATTTGTTTATCTTTGTTATTATGTACTGTCTGCCCTCAGGCCTGGTTTTAATTGTTTTTTGTCAAATATTCTTCTAAGTAGTATAGCACTGGTCTATCACTTGTCTGTACAGAGTTAACTCATGGTTGCTGTGATGCTAAACACTGTGACATTGATGTGTCAGATGTGATAATGGTTACCCACGGTGGACAGTGTTTGGTGGAGCTCCCTGATTAAAACAAACTTGGTAGCAGAAGTGGCATCCACTTCTGAAATAGCTTGCCTCCAGAAACTCTTTGGACTTAGAGAAATGATGAAGGTTATACAAGTGTTCAGGTTTTTTCTTCATAGGATTGCTAAGTCGTCTACAACTCGACAGCACTTAACAAAAACAATAGTCAAAATCAACTTATGGCTGACACTCTAGTGGATTTTAAGAAGCAGTTAATCACATAAGAGTAGATTGCCCACTACGCTATCAGATAGTGTGTGTGTGTGTGTGTGTGTGTGTGTGTGTGTGTGTGTGATAGACATGATGAGATAGAGACAGAGACAGAGACAGAGATAGAGATAGAGATAGAGATAGAGACAGAGAAGAGTCTAAACTAAAGGACAAACAGCTCAGTTAAAAAACTGAGCAAACTACTTGAACACGAAGTTTACCAAAAAAAGAATATTCAAATGGCCAAAAAGTACCTAAGCAGATGTTCCAGGTAATTAGTTATTGTTCTTATATGCCCTCCAGTAAATTTTAACTCCTAGAAACACCGTAGCAACCTAATAGGACAGAATATAACTGCCCCCATAGGGTTTGCTAAGCCATTATCTGCTTCTATAATGCCATGATACAGGGTAATTCTACTCTATCGTATAGGGTCATTATGGTCAGTAACTAGACAGTACAGAGCTCCCTTGAGGGAATTCAGACAGTTGTTAAAGGATGAATATTATTGTTGTTGTTGTTATGTGCCATCGAGTCGCTTGCGACTCATATCAACCCTATGTACAACATCCCTAAACTTTGATCCGTCCTGTGCCAATCGCACCATCTCCGACACACCCATCCCGATTACCCCAGTCACTGAATCAATCCACCTCATAGAGGGCCTTCCCCTTCTGCGCTGTACCTCCACCCTCCCAAGAATGGTGTCCCTCTCCAAGGACCTGTCCCTCCTGGCAACATGTCCAAAGTATGTTAGACGAAGCCTTAGAATCCTTGCCTCCAAGGAGCAGCCTGGTTTGACCTTTTGCAGGATGAATCTGTTTGTTTTCCCAGCAGTTCATGGTATTCTCAATTCTCTTCTCCAGCACCACAGCTCAAAGGCATCAATTCTCCTTCTATCCTCCTTAGTCATTGTCCAACTTTCTGATGCATAACAAGTGATGGCGAAGACAATGGCCTGTATCAGACGCACCTTAGTCTCCAAAGAGACACCATTTCTCTTCATTACTTTGGAGAGGTCCCTAACAGCAGACTTTCCCATGGCAATACGTCTTCTAATTTCCTGGCTGCTGGTGCCAAGAGTGTTGACTGTGGAGCCAAGCAAACTGAAGCTGTGAATAATCTCAATCTCTTCACCATCTATCCTGGTGCTGCCAATTGGCCCAATGGTGAAAATCTTTGTCTTCTTCTTGACATTGAGCCTCAATCCGTATTGGAGGCTGCAGTCCTTGACCCTCTGTAGCAAGCGCTTCAGGTCCTCCTCATTTTCAACAAGTAGGGTTGCATCATCTGCGTAATGCAGATTGTTAATAGATCTTCCACCAATCTTGACCCAACATTTCTCCTCCTAGAGCCAGCCTCCTGAATAATCGGTTCTGCATACAAGTTGAAAAGGTATAGAGATAGAACACATCCCTGGCATACGCCCTTCCCAATTTTGAACCATGCAGCATTTCCTTGCTCTGTTCTGTTGACTGCCACTTGGTCCAAGTACAGGTTTCTCATTAGCACGATCAAGTGTTCTGGTATTCCCATTCTTCTCAGAGTCAGTCACAGTTTGTTATGATCCACACAGTCAAACGCCTTTGCATAGTCAATTATTTCAGCTATATGTACTAAGTAAATAGCTAACAACCAGAAATTGTTAATGGCTGCCAGGATTGGGAGGAAGGGAGAAAATTTTTGTTTGGGGAATATTGAGTTTATATTATAGATAGTGTAATGTTTTGGATACAGATAGTGATAAGAGTGGCAAAGCAGAAAGAATGAAAATTACATATAATAGAAGTCACTGAGTCATTAATGTAGAATTTGTGTTGGTTGCATTCTTTTTATGATCTTATTTTCAAAAATGTCTCTTTGAACTAAATGCAAAATCTGAAATTCTGACATGGAGAAAATCTTTATGTCTTTGATTTTGACAGCCGTGTCTCAGGAATCATATCAAAACTATGACCCATAAATTGAATTCAAAGCCCCTACTTTTGAAAGACATGGCTTAAAAATTGGGGGGTTGGGGGTGCTACATGTCTTACCAAGTACCCTTGAGTCCATAACACAATAGAAATAGATTTTAAAACTAATAGAATACATGAAAGTGATTGGAAAAAAATAAGTACATAATTGCATTTACTCAAATTCTGTAAAATACAAAGAAATTGATAGCCCCGTAAAAGAAATAAGCAGTTGCTTGATTATTTAAAAAAAAAAGGAAAAATGAGAATACTATGTTGATTTCCTAGAGCTTCTATAACAAATTGCTGCAAAATTGGTGACAGAAATTTATTTTCTAACAGTTCTGAAGGCAAGAAGTCTAAAATCAAGGCATTAGTAGGACTTCGCAGTCTCTAAAATTCTAGAGGAGACATTTTCTTTACTTCTTCCTAGATTCTGGTAGCTGCCAACGATTTTTGGTGTTCTTTGTACATATTTGCATCTCTTGTCTCCATATTCACAGTTGAAATCAACTGATTGAAAACTAAGGAGGACCTGAGGCATTTATTAACATAAGGTCAAGTCTTCAATATGGATTGAAACTCTGAATATAGAAAACAAAGATTCTCACTACTGGGCCAGTAGGTAGCATCATGATAGATGGGGACAAGTTTGAGATTTTTCATAATTTTGGCTTGCTGGGTTCCACAATCAGCACCCTTGGACCAGCAGTCAAGAATTTAAAAGAAGGACCACATTAGGAAAATCTACTGTCAGGAACCTCTTGAGAGAGCTAAAGAGCAATGTCAATCTACAGACTAAGGTGCACCTGTCCAGGCCATGGTGTTCTCAGTTGCTTGCTATGCATCAGAGAGATGGACAATGACTAAGGATGATAGAAGAAGAATCGATGCCATTGAGTTGTGGTGATGTAGAATAATATTGACCATGGATTGCCAAAAGACCAAACAAGTTTGTCTCGAAGAGGGGGAAACCAAGTTGTTCTTTGGAGGCAAGAATTGTGAACCTTCATTTCACATACTTAAGGCATAGTGCCATGAGGGGCCAGGTCCTTGGAGAAGGACATCATGCTTGGAAAGGTAGAGGGACAGTGCACTATGGGAAAACTCTGGAGAAGATGGATTAACACAGTAACTAGGGTAATGGGGGTAAGTGTGTCGAATACAGTAAGACTAACCCATGAGAGAGCTAATGTACCTAGGGTCACTGTGAGTCACAGGTGATTCAACAACATATAAGAACAACAACAGCAATCTTTAGAAACAGCTTTTCTACTTTCTTATGTGATGAAATGCTCTAGAGAATAATTGTTTTTTATCCCTTCACTGGAACTCAAGGATCAATTTAATGAGCAGAACTTCAGAAAGTCATCTTAGCACTGTTGTCCTGTCTCCATCTGCACACTTTCACAGATCCTTGGACTATTGCCAATGGTCTGACCAAGAACATCAGTAATTCCTTATTCAAGGTCATTCCTTTTTGAGTCAAGAATTATGGTGATTTCTTGAATCACAGAAACCCAGCAGTATAAATCAAGGTCACACACATACTGCATATAATATCACCCTAATACAAGGCCCAGTCAAACATTCTCAATCCCTTTAGTGATATCAAACGTCTTACTTCAATTAAATGCAGCATGGCCCCTTTCAGTCATTTGTCAGATATTACGATTGAATTGTAATAAAGTATTTTACTTTCTTTTTCATACAGTTGACTACTGCCAATATTCAAGCTCTAAAGCTCCTTCTCTTATTGTTTCCCCGCTGATCAAGTGGATACAAATGCTCTCATTACCTTCCCTTGGTGAAGATCAAATGCGAACCTCATTACTGAAAAGTCAGAATCTTCTTATAGCTGAGCTCCATTAGGTTTCCAAGGTTGTAAAATCACACCAGAGGAAATGATACATCTATTTCCCACAAACTCTATTGGATTCAAACTACCAGAGAGGCACGACCTTTGAGTTAGCACTGTAACTCCCTACCTACAGATTTCTTGTTGTTGTTATTGTTATTGTTATTGTTGTGAGCTGTTGAGTCAGAAACAATCCATAGCTGACCCTACAGCGAGTTTTCAGAGGCAGTAAATAACACAAGAGATTGCTCAGCCTTCTCCATAGAACAGCTGATGGATCTGAACCACGTGCCTTTGGAATTTCAGCACAGCTTCTAACCACTGGACAAAAAAAAAATTGCCCTTGATGCAAGTAGGAAGACTAAATGACGCAAACATCAGCTTGCATTCGGGGACCCTCATTTCAGTTGTACTCTCTCACTACCATAAAAGCAAAAGCATATCATCTTTTCTTGTCACATCAAACTATTTTTAACCTGATTGGGGCTGTTCTGTGGTCTTCCCTAAAAGCTGCAGAATTGAGACATAAATATCTTTACAGTATTTTTAATTGTGTTGCATGCAATCATTTATACACATTGTATTTCATATAATTAATTCTTCTTGATCTATGTATATTATTACTCTGTGTTTTCTAGTCCTCATGAATCTTTCTTAGTTTTTCACGTCTACCATGTTGTTGTTTAGTGCTGTCAAGTTGTAGACAACTCATAGCAATCCTATGAACGAATGGCCTGAGCGTTGTTTGAACATAGAGTTTCTAGAGACAAGCTATTTCGGAAGTGGATGCCACTCCTGCTTCCAGGACATCTATTATACTCCCACTAAATTCTGGTATCCTAGTGATTTCCTCCCTTGCCCCTTTCCCCATTGCCTTTAGAATATTTATACACATCTTATTAATTATCCTTCTATTATTTCCAATAATAAGCTTGCTCAACATTTGTCCTTATGAGACAGAATCAATTCACTTCAGCATATGTTCTCTAGAACCTTCCATGTTACATAGTATTTGATGAAGTCATTACTCCTTAGGGTGTAGTATTTCATTCTGTGAATGTGTGATAGCTTCTCAATCCATTCATTTGTTTTTGGGCATTTTGACTGTTTCCATGTTCTTGCTAATGTGAAGAATGCTGCTATGAGCACAGATGTATACATTTCCATTTCTGTCTCAGTTCTAATTTCCTTGGAATATATTCTTAGTAGTAGAATAACTGAGTCATATGGGATTTCTATATTCAACTTTTTGTGGAAACACGAAACTATCTGCCAGAATTATTGTATTAAAATCCCACCAGCAGCAAAGCATGTAAGTTCCAATCTCTTTATAATCTCTCCAACATTTATTGCTTGCTATCTTATTACACTGTGCTATTACTATTGGTGTGAGATGGTATCTCATTAATGTTTTGATTTGCAACTCTCTGATTGCCAGTAATATTGAGCATTTCTTCCCGTGTCTTTTGGCCATATAAATGTCTTCAACTGTAAAAAGTCTATTTATGTCTTTTCCCGTTTTATAATATGGTTGTTTTTTTGTTTTTATCTTGTTTTGTTTCTGGTGGAGGCCCTCTAGTAGTCAGTAAATGTTTGTATTGATCCCTTGTCTAAGATGTCATTGTAAAATTATTTTTCCCAGTCTGTAGGTTTTCTTTTCACTTTATTGGAAAAAGGTTTTGGTGCACACAAGAACTTGATTTTAAGAAGGTCCCATTCATCTATTTTATACTATCCTAGTGAAGCACTTGCTGCAGAAGGTCAAGGACTTTAGTCTTCAATATGGTTTGAAGCTCAACATCAAGAAAACTAAGATTCTCACCACTGGGCCAATTGGCAGCATCAGGATGGATGGTGAAGAGATTAAGATAGTTAACAGTTTTAGTTTATTTGGTTCCACAGTCAACACTTTTGTTAACAACAGCCAAGAAATCAGGAGATGAATTGTATTGGGAAAGTCAGCTGTGAGGGACCTCTCAAGAATACTGAAGAGCAATGACATCAGACTGGAGACTAAGGTGCACCTGACCCAGACTATAGTCTTTGCAATTACGTACTATCCATTGGAGAGTTGGACAGTGAATAGGGATGATAGGAAGAAAATTGATGCCTTTGAGCTGTGGTACTGGAGAAGAGTGTTGAATATACCATGGACTGCTAGGAGAACAAACAGGTTTGTCCTGGAGATGGTGAAGCCAGAGTGCTCCTTGGAGTCAAGGATTCTGAAGCTTCTGACATACTTTGGGCATGTTGCAAGGAGGGACTGGTCTTTGGAGAGGGACATCATGTTTGGCAGAGTGGAGGGACGGTGCAGGAGAGGAAGACCCTCGATGAGATGGATCGATTCTGTGAGTAGAGTGGTGGGAATGAGTGTGTTTGAGACGGCAAGGTTGGCACAGGACAGAATGACATTTAGGGCTCTTGTACTTAGGGTCGCGATGAGTCACAAGTGACATGATGGCACATAACAACAACAACAACAACAACAGTGTAGAAAGAGCGGGGGCCACATTGTCACAGCCATATATCAACTTCACAAAGGACCATGAAAAAAAATGCTCAATATCACTGGAATAGTCTTCAATATGGATGGAAGCTCAAGATCAAAAAGAAGATTCTCACCAACTGCGCCAACTGGCAGCACCATTATAGATTATAGGAGAGTTTGAAAGAAGAGGGGAGAAGAGATTGATGTTGTTATAAATTATAGCTTGCTCAGCTCCACAATCAACACTCTTGGACGTAGCAATCAAGAAATCAAAAGAAGAATTGCACTGGGAAAATCTGCTGTGAGGGGCTTTGCCTGAAATTCAAAGTAATTCTGTGTACATTAGCGTTGAACCCTGACCTATCCTGAGGCATCTCACCATTTCTAACAGACTTAAATTCATTTCTCTAGTCACTGAATCAATCTATCTCGCCCTGGGTCTTTCTCTTCTGCATTTTTCCCTCCACCCTTCCAAGCATGATATCCTCCTCCAAGGACTGGTCCCTTCCGGACACATACCAAAGTATATGAAATAGAGCTTCAAAATCCTTGCCCCCAGGGAGCAGTTTGGTTTCATCCTCTTTAGGAAAGATCTGTTAGTTCTCCTGGCAGTCCACAGTATGTTCAATACTCTTCTCCAACACCACAACATAAAGCCATTGATCCTTCTTTTATCATCCTTAGTTATTACTCACCATTTGGATTCATAGTAAGGAACTGAAAAGACCATGGCCTGGATGAGGCACACTTAAATCTCCAGACGGACATTATTGCTCTTTAAAACTGTAGAAAGCTGCCTAACAGCACACTTTCACAATGCAATTTGTTTTTTTAATTCCTGACTACTGTTGTCCATAATGTTGATTGTGACACCAAGCAAGCTGAAGTTATCAACAGTCTCAATCTCTTCCCTGTCCATCATGAAGCTCCTAATTGGCTCATTGCTGGGAATCTTTGTTTTCTTGTTGTTGAGTTTCAATCCATATTGAAGACTAGAGACTTTGACTTTCTGTAGCAAATGCCTCATGTCCTCTTCAGTTTCAGCAAATAAGTTGTGTCATCTGTATAACACAGGTTGTTGATGAATCTTCTTCCAATCCTGATGTCACATTCCTTCTCATATAGTGCAGCCTCCCAAATTATCTGTTTAGCAAATAGATTAAAGAAGTATGGAGATAGGATGCATTCCTGATGTATATGTTTTCTGGTCCTGAAACATACAGTGTTTCCCTGCTCTGTTCTCCCTGCTACTTCCTGGTCCAAATGTAGGTTTTGCATGAACACAATTAAATGGTCTGGGATCCTCATTCTTCTCATGGTTAGCCACTATTAGTTGTAAGCCACACAAATGCCTTTGTATAGTCAATGAAACACAAGTAGATATTCCTCTGATATTTCCTGCTTTCAGCCAAGATCTGTCCATCGTTGGCTATGTTGTTCCCTTTGTCATGGCCTCTTCTTTATCATGGCCTGAACATCTGGAAGTTCTCTGATAATATACTGTTCCATTCATTTCTGGATAATTCTCAGCAGAATCTTGCTTGTGTGTGATATTAATGTACCACTTAATACTTTCCATACTCTTTGGGGTAACCTTTCTTTGGAATGAAAATATAGATTTCTTCCAGTCAATTGGCCAGGCAGTTGTCCTCCAGATTTCTTGGTGAGTGCATTCAGGACAGCATGTGTTTGCTGAAATATGTAGAATTTAACAGAATATATATATATATTAAAAAAAATCATCATGGCCAAGTGGGATCCATCACAGATATGCAAGGAGAGTTCAAAATTAAAAAAATCAACATAATTTATCACATTAACATAGCAAGCATCAAGAGACACATAATCCTATTAATTGATGCAGAAAAGGCCTTTGACAAAATTCAACATCACTTCCTGATTAAAATATGCAACAAAATAAAAAAAGGGAATTTCCTCACCATAGTGAAAATTGTATCTGCAAAATCAAGATCTAACACCATTTTCAATGAAGAAATAGTAAGGTAGTACCCTGTGAACAGGGACCAGACAAGGATTCCCGCTATCACCACCCTATTCAATATTGTATTTGAAATACTTGCTAAATCAATATGACAAGAGTAGGAAGTAAAAGGTATTGGTAAAGAGGTCATAAAACTGTCACTATGTGCACGATGATATGATAATATATACAGAATCCCAAAAAATTCAGAAAAAGAAAAATAAAAGACTATTAGACTTAGTAGATCAAGTTAGCAAAGTGGCGGGATATAAGATCAATACACAAAAATCAGTAGTATTTCTGTACAGTAACAAAGAAAACATAGAAAAGGAAACTAAGAAAGCAACATCCTGTCACCCAGTTCTCTCACTCCATTAGAATATCAAAATGAGCATCAAGCCATTATTTTTTAAGATAATACATAAAATAATCAACCATTTGTATTTCAATTGTTTTCAATGGTTGGTTGTTTTTGTTAAAGCCATCTAGTCACTTATGACTCAGTGATCCTATATACAACAACTCTACAGCCTCCTCTAACTTGAGCCAATTTTGTTCTCTCTGACACACCTGCTCCTATTATCCCAGTCCATGAGTCAATCCATCTTATCCAGGGTCTTCCTCTCTTGCACTGTCCCTTCACCTTTCCAAGAATGATGTCCTTCTCCGAAGACTAGCCCCTCTGGCAACATGCCCAAAGTATGTGAGACAGAGCTTCAAAATCTTTGCCTCCAAGGAGCAACCTGGTTTCACCTTCCCCAGAACTGACTGGTCTATTCTCTTAGCAATCCATGGTATATTCAATACTCTTCTCTAACACCATACCTCAAAGGCATTGATTTTTCTTCTATCATCCTTAGTCATTGTCCAGATCTCAGATGCAGAGCAAGCAACTGAAAAGAATATGGCCTGGATCACATGCATCTTAGTCTCGAGACAACATTCTTGCTCTTCAGTACTCTGGAGAAGTTGGAGAAGTCACCAAAAGAAGATTTTCCCAATGTAATTCATCTTTTGATTTCCTGACTTCTGGTACCAAGACTGTAGATTGTGGAGCCAAACACTCTGAAGCTGCTAATAATCTCAATCTCTTCTCAGTATATCATGATGCTGCCAACTAGACCAGTGGTGAGAATCTTTGTATTCTTGATGTTGAGCTTCAAACCATATTGAAGGCTGCAGTCATTGGCCTTTTGAAACAAATACCTCAGGTCCTCCTCAATTTCAGCAAGCAAGTTTCTGTCATCTGCATAATGCACTTTGTTGATGATTCTTCCTCCAATCCTGATGCCACATTCATTTTCATAAAGTCCAGCCTCCTAGATGGTCTGTTCCACCTTTCCTCATGTTAAACCATGCAGTATTTCCTTGCTGTGTTCTCACGACTGAATCCTGGTCCAAGTATAAGTTTCCCAGAATCACAATCAAGTGTTCTGCAATTCTCATTCTTCTCAAAGTTAGCCACAATTTGCTGTGATCCACAAAAAAAAGCCTTTGCCCTTTTTTGTGTGTCAATGAAACACAGTGTTCTCAAGTACTCTGCTTTCCAACATTAGCTATAAAGTCCCTAGTGCCATAGCATCTTCTAAACCCAGACCACACACCTGCTTGATATTACACACTCTGCTGATGTTTCAGTTATTTCTGGATAATTTTCATCAGGATCTTGCTTACATGCAATATTAATGATATTATTCTATAATTTTCACACTCTGACAGATCACCTTTTTTTAAGTGATAGAAATAAATATGGATCTCTTCCAGTCAGCTGTCCAGGTAGTTGTCCTCCAGACATTTTAGCACAATCTGGTGAGCTTATTCAAGGTAACATCTGTTCATTGAGAAATGCCAATTGGTATGTTGCAATTTCCTGAGAACTTGTCCACCCCCCAATTCCTTTAAAGAAGCTTGAACTCCCTTCTTTATCACCATTGCCTCTTGATCATACTTTTTTCTTGAAATCCTGTGTCCACCAATTATTTTTAGTATAGTGATTCTGTGTGCTCCTTCCATCTTCTTTTGACGCTTCCTGAGTCATTCAATATTCTACCCACAGCATCCTTCAGTCTTCCAACTTGAGGCTTGAATTTGTTATTCAGTTATTTCAGCTTAAGAAATGCTCTGAGAGTTCATCTATTTTTATCTTCCAATCCCAGTTCTTGGCACGTTTCATTTTAATACTCTGTCTTCCTATGTTGCCCTTTGAAGTCTTCTGTTCAACTCTCTAACATCTTAATTTCTTCCCTTTGCTTTGATTTCTCAGAACTCTAGAGCAACATTCAGAATTCCTTCTGACATCCATCTTAGTCTTTTTTCTTCCTTCATTTTTTTGATTTGTGCCTGATCCAGGCCATAGTCTTCAGAAATATGTGCTATACATCAGAAATCTGGACAATAACGAGGTCAGTAGAAGGAGAATTGGTGTCCTTGAGCTGCTTTGAGCTATCGTGCTGTAGAAGAGTATTGACTATACCATGCACTGCTAGGAGAACAAACAGGTTTGTTCTGGAGAAGGTTAAACCAGGCTTCTTCTTGGACACAAATTTTCTGAAGCTCTGTCTGACATACTTTGGGCATGTTTCCAGGAAAGACCAGTCCTTGGAGAAGGGCATTGTACTTGGAAGGATGGAGGGATAGCAAGAGAGGGAGACTCTGGATGAGATGGATTGACTCAGTGACTGAGATAATGGGGTTTAAGTGTGTCAGAGAGAGCGAAATTGGCTCAAGATACAGAAGGATTCAGAGCTGTTGCATAGAGGATCACTATAAGTTGCAGATGACTCAACAGTACATAAAACCAACAGACTCTATTAAACATTTTACTAAATAGAATCTAAATGTAAGTTTATATTTAGCTATGAGCTAATAGAAAATCTAGTGCACAGAAGACTGTGTTAAATGTCACCTTGAACTTAAGATCAGGGTCTCTGGATTATAGTAAAATTATGTCAAATAATCAGTATATTTCTTCTACACTAAGTGGCATTTTAAAAATTGGCAAGAATGTGTTGAAAAAGATAAGACAAATTAGTTTATTGCAATATACATACCTTGTTTGATCCTGATCAAAGTAAATTAATTTCAAAAAGACTGTTTTGCAACAACTAAGGAAGTTTTTACACAGACTGGATATTAAATAATAATAAAAAATTGTTAAATATGCCACATGAAAGGCTTTGTTCTGATAAAACTCAGACACAAGATACACAGAGATGGCATAAAACACGGGTAGAGAGAAAGGGGTGTTAGGAAAAATATGCCACCAGAAGATATTAATGTTTTTTGTGAGGCTTAATGGAAGGAGGAAGGAGTACTCCACACAAAACAAATAGCACATGGAAAGTTAAGAATCTCAGAAAGACCCACGTATATTTAATAAACAGAAAGACACAGTATGACTGCTGTATAGAGCTTAAACAGAAAACTGGAGAGCTAAGAGGAAGTCATTCTATGAAACACTTTGGAAGTTATTTCTAAGAGGAACAGGGAGTCATTGAAGCATTTTAACTTGTAGAATGGCATAATATTTTTACTTTTAAAAGGTCACTTTGTCTATGGAATGAAGAATTAACTGGTTGGAATAAGACTTTCAATAACAAACATATAAGGAAAGTGGCAGTAAGAATAAAAAGAAGTATTTTCAAGATATTAAGAATGAAGGACAGAGCAGGAGAAAGGATTTAGCGATGATCTATGATGGCCAGAGAAAAAGGAGGAGGTTGAAAGTAAAAAGGCAGTCAAAGATGATGTTCAAATTTATTACTTAGGGGCCAAAAAAGAGTGATATGGGCTTTAACAATGTCCAATCTTCCTACATTCATACTTCTCACATTCCATTTTCCAATCACTAATATCTACTTACAGCTATTCCCCCTCTCTTCCCTCTCTTCTGTTTCCCAACACAAGGGCTCAGCCTTTGGTGCCATTTCTGCTAGTCTAATCTATGTGTGTTTACTCTGCATGGGGTTATCAAAAGGTTATTATTTTGAAAGTCGATGGTCAGTCCTTCTTCCTGGCCTGTCTTAATTTGGATGCTCAGTTTTTGAACAATATCTGACAGACAAGCATTTTACCCAAATGAGCAGATGAAAGACACTTCTCCATTACAATACTAGCCAATAAATTCTGTACTGGTTCCCTACCTTTGGCCTGTCTGTTTTGGTCTCCTCCTTCCACTCTACTCAGCCAGCAACCTCTACTGCACCCTCACCTAGACCAGCCAGTAACTCCCTTCCGCCTGCCCCCACCAACCCTTGATATGATGATTCAGACCTCAAGTCATTTCTATGACACTTCATTCTGCTGCCCGACTCTTAGGAGGCACCAAGACCAAATCCCAGGCACCAGTTTTAGGGAAGGTTTTCTTTCTGGGGCAGTTCTGGGAAAAGGTCCTTATATCTCTGACATTCGGCTCCTGACTATCTTCCCATGATTTGTCATCTCTGCTCTTCCATTTGAGGCACGCAGCTGTTATAACAGGATAATTTTCCAGGAGAAGGTGACGGCCTCTCTAGTTTGCTCGGTTGGAGAACCTAAGCCCTCAATGCTGAAACAAAGGTGTGTTGAAAATCTTTTTCTGTTTGTAGTTCAGGGCTATCAGCAAAGTCTGGTGGAATTTGAGGAGATAGGGCTACTATGATCTATTACCATGGAGATGTAAAGGTGAGGAAAAATGTAGCCAAATACATAATTTAAAAGACCATTTCTATCCATTCATTTGTTGGTGGGCACTTAGCTTGCTTCCATCTCTTTGCTATGGTAAATAATACAGGAAAAAAATCCAACGATATAATCATACAATGGAATACTACAGAGCACTGAAAAACAATGAACTTGTAAAACATTACACATCAGGAACCCAGGAGGATATCATGCTGAGTGAAACATCTCAGTAACAAGAAGAAAAATACTGCACAGAACCACTGTTTAAAGCAGGTCTTACATGGGCGGTTGGGAGAAGAATAGGCAAAGAGTGAATATAGGTAAAGACTACTGCATTGGGACAGATGAAGGAAAGAACTGTCTAAAAGGAATATATGAGTAGGCATTACACATATGCCAATAGCCCAGAATAAGAGGTATATCATTGCAAAAAGGACTGGGAGAAGGGAGCTAGGTAATCGTACAACAATGAATGAATTTTTCTTTTAAAAAAAAGAGAACTGGGAGAATGGGAAGGGAGAATGGGGTTAAAATGTACAACAATTAATAAATGAAAATCTAACTTTTCTGTAAATGTTCATTAAAATAACAAAATAAAATTTTATTTAAGGGGGGAAAAAGACCATTTTAAGATTGATCTTGAAATAAAACATTGCGAGTGACAGGATAAAATCCACAGGTACACAAGGAATACCTGTCAATGCCACCATCATTTAAATAAATGCATCAACCAACAAAAGCCAAAGAAGAAATAGATGATTTCTACCAACTTTTGCATCTGGAAATCAATTGAGCATGCAAACAAGATGCATTAATAACAACGAGTGACTATAATGTAAAGACAGGGAAGAGAGATCAGGAGTTGGAAAATATAGACTTGTTTTTGAATAAGGCTGGAGATAAAATGGTGGATTTTGTACAATCAATGATTTATTAATTGTGAAAACCTTTTATAAGAAGCAAAAATGTCAACTATACACGTTGACTTCACCAGGTGGTCTGCACAGATTGATTACACCTGTAGAAAAAAAAATAGTTGGAGAAGTTCACTATCAGCAGTGAAAACTAGACTAGGTGCTGATTATAGAAGAGATCATCAACTACTCATATGTAAGTTCAAACTGAAGCTAAAACGAACACAAAAAAACAAAAAAATCTAAAGCAAACTTTCAAGAACTAAAATTTAACCTTGAGCCTATCATATATAAATTTAAAAACCATCTCAAAAAGAGGTTTGATGCCTTGAACATTAATTAGGGATGAGCTGTGGAAAGATATCAATAATATCATCCATGAGGAATGCAAAAAGTTATCACAAAGACAGAGAAGGAAGAGAAGACCAAGAAGAATGTCAAAAGAGACTCTGAATATTGCTCTCAATAATCACAAAATCAAAACAATGGAAAGAAATCAAGAAGTCAAGGACCTGAATAGGAGATTTCAAAGGGCAGCTCAAGAATACAAAGTGGTGTATTATAATGAAATGTGCAAAGACTTGGAGTCGGAAAATCAAAAAAGACAAACTCACTCAGCATTTCTCAAACTGAAGGAACTGAAGAACAAATTCAAGCCTTGCGCTGCAGTTTTAAGGATACTGTGGGCAAAATGTTGAATGACAGGTAACTATCAAAAAAAGATGGAAGTTGTATACAAAGTCTCTGAACCAAAAAGAATTGGCTGACACAAAAGAATTTCATTAAACAACATGTGATCAAGTGGCAACAGGGTTGAAGGAGAAAGTTCTGGTCTGAAGGAATTGGCAAGAAACAAGGCCCCAAGAACTGATATAATAGCAATTGACATATTTTAACAAACAGATGCAGCCCTCGGCATACTCACAAGGCTATGCCAAGAAATCTGGAGGAAAACTACCTAGCCAACTGACTGGAAGAGATTCATATTTTTTCCCATTCTAAAAGAAGGTGATCCAACAGAGTGTTAAAATTATTTAACAATATCACTAATATCATATACAATCAAAATACTGCTGAAGATTATCCAAAAACAACTGGAATAGTACATCAATAGAGAACTACCAGAAATACCAGCTAGGTTTAAAAGAGGTCTTGGCACTGAGAAATTATTGCCAATGTCATATGGATCTTGGCTGAAAGCAAAAAGTGTCAGAAGAATGTCTCTCTGTCTGTGTTTCACTGAATATGCAAAGGCATTTGACTGTGTGGCTCACAACAAATTGTGGCTAACCTTGAGAAGATTGTGCTCATGCAAAACCTATACTTGGACCAGAAAGCAATACTCAGAACAAAGCAAGGAAATACTGTATGATTCAAAATCAGAAAAGGTATACAGCAGGGATGCATTCTGTCTCCATACCTTTTCATTTTATATGCAGAGCAGATCATTCTGGAAACAGGGTTTTATAAGGGGGAATGTTATATCAGGATTGGAGGAAGACTCATCAACAACCTGTGCTACGCAGATAGCATCATCTTGCCTGCTGAAACCGAGGGAGACCTGAATCATTTGCTGCAGAAGATCAAGGACTGGAGTCTTCAATATAAATAAAAGCTCAACAACAGAAAACCGAAAATTCTCACCACTGAGAAATGGGCAATTGGCAGTACCATGACATATAGAGAAAGAGATTGAGATTGTTTATTACTTCAGCTTGCTTGATTCCACAATCAACACTCTTGGCTCCAGTAGTCAGGAAATCAAAAGACAAATTGCATTAGGAAAATCTGCTATCAGGGATTTCTTCAGAGAACTGAAGAGCAGTGATGTCATTCTAGAGACTAAGGTGTGCCTGATCCAGTCCATGGTCTTCTCAATTGCTTGCTATGCATCAGAGATCTGTATAACGACTAAGGATGATAGAACAAAAATTTGATGCCTTCAAAACTGGTGCAGGAGAAGAGTATTGGATATTCATGGCCTGCCAAGAGAACAAATATGTCAAAGTTACTCCTGAGAAGCACAGATTTTGAAGCTCTATCTCAACGTTCTCTGGGCATGTGGCCAGGAAAGACCAGTCCTTGGAGAAGGATGAAGGGACAGCACATGAGAGGAAGATTGTTAATAAGATACAATGAATGATATTGTAATTGGAGTAATGGAAGTCAATGACATTGGTGCAGGATAGAGCAGAGTTCAGAGCTATTGTACCTAGGATCACTATGAGTTACAGTTGACTGGACGGCACATAAAAACAACAACCTTGTCATTAAAGCAAGAAAGAGGGCGCAGCTGAAAAACTGGTTTGAGAGGAAAGGTAAGTTTAGTCACAGTCTAAATGAACTTGAAATGTCTTCAGTACAAGTAAAGAGATACTCAATATTCTATTGGGCATTAGTCAGAAACTCAGAGATAAAGCTTTGATATTCACGATTTTAAACTCTTAAAATCATAGGCATGAGTAAGAAGACTCAGAGTACTACAGATAAAGAGAGAAGAAAAGCTTATAGGAGAATCTCAAAAACAGTTTACTAAGAATTGAGGAAATGAAAACTCATCACAGATTATATAATTTGAAAGTTTTTCACTTACAAATTGCCAGTGCTCTGGTAAGCTAAGTAAGGTCTTCTGATATCAAGTTTCTCTAATGATTCTTTTCAAAGATGTGGTCTGTGAAAAGCACTGATTTCTGTGCTGACCATCAGGTGAAGTCTATGTGTAAAGTAACTGTGTATGTTTTAAAATGTATTTGCTATGAATAAATCATTGACTGTACAAAATTCAACAATTTGCTCTCCCACCTCATTTCTGTTACTAAGGCCACACTTTCCAACTACATTCCTTCCTCATTGTTTCCACCTTTTGCATTCCAGGCTCCAATAATTATTAATGCATCTTCATTACATGTTTGATCAATTTCTGACTATAAAAATTGATTGAAATCCTCTATTTCCTCATCTTTGCCTTTAGTTGTTGGCACATATATTTGAAAAACTATTGTGTTAACAGGTTTTCCTTTGAATGAGTATAGGTATAATCCTATGTTTCACAACATTATATACTTTGAGATAGACCTTGAAGTTGTCCTTTTCATTGTAATTATGAATGCCACTCCATTCTTCCTAAGGTTTTCATTCCCAGCATAGTAGATCATATGCTTGTCTGATTCAAAGTGGCCCATACCGGTCCAATTCAGTTTACTAACGCATAGAATGTTGATCTTCAGGTGTTCCATTGCATTTTTTTTACAACTTCCAGTTTTCCTACATTCATACCATATATTCCATGTTCTTATTATTGATGGTTGTTTGCAGCTGCTTCTCCTCATATTTGAGTGAATTCCTATCTGAGGTCTACATCTGATACTATAGATAGCTGCCTGTCTATGTCGTTCATAGGGTTTTCAAATGCCCGTTGTTTCAGATGTGTGTGGCCACTCCTGCTTCATAGGCTGTCTTATTCTAGAAGGTCTGCTGCAGCCCATCCACCATGGGTGATCTCTCTGGCCCTTGACACACTGATCTCTCTGGCCCTTGACACACTGGTGGAACAATTTCCAGCATCACAGAAACACACATATTACACCAGTACAATGGACTGAAAGAAAAGTGCTGTATCAAGAGCACTTTTTGTACCAACAAATAAGCAAGTAAACAAACATTCATCTATAAAGTAATAAGCAGTTAATAAAGCAATTCCCACTTTAGCAAACTGACAGATAGGTGTTGTACCTCTAATAGCACACTATAAAGAAAATCAGAAATACAAAACCCATGGTGCAGCAGATGTGACTGTGTAACAGACCATCAATTACTCATGTATAAATTCGAATTAAGGCTGAAGAAGATGAAAATAAATCCACAAGAAGAAAAATATACTCTTGAGTCTATTCCACTTGAATTAAAAAATCATCTTAAGTTCACCAACGATTGAAGACCAAAGGAGCTATGAAATGAAATCAAGGATATCATCCTTGGAGAAAAATTGCAAAGAGAAAGAAGAAGAAAAAAGCTGAAAGGGATGTCAGAGGAAACTATGAAAATTGCATTAGTACATTGAAAAATCAAAATAAAGGGATGAGATGCTGATGTGAAAGAGCTGAACAACAACAGCAAAAAGAGCTGACTAGAAAGAGGGCAGTGAGAGGAGACAAAGAAGTATTATAATGAAATGTGAAAAGAACTGGAGTCAGAAAATAAAAAGGGAAGAGCTTGCTTAACATTTCTCAAGCTGAAAAAAAATGAAAAACAAATTTAATTCTTGAGTTGTAGTACTGAAAGTTGCCAGGGTAAAAATCCTGAGTGATCCAGGAGACATTAAAAAGAGGTAGAAGAAATACATAGAATCACTGTACCAAAAAGAACTGGTCAACACTGAAAAATTTCAAGAAGCATCATCCAAACAATCATGAATGGTAACAAAGAAGTTCAAGCTTCACTGTAGACACTGGCTAAAAATAAGACCTTAAAAATAAATGGGATACCAATTAATATTTTCCAGCAAACAGATGCAACTTGAATGTGCTAACCAGTCTATGCCAGGAAATTTGGAGAATAGCTGACTGGCCAACTGAATGGAAAAGACCCATGTTTTTTCTCATTTCCAAAAAAGGTAATTTGACAGACTGTGGGAATGATTGAACAATATTATTAATATTATAGTCAAGCAAAATACTGATAAAGATAATCTAAAAATGACTGGATCGGTACATCAACAGGAAACTGCCACAAGTCCAAGCTGGATTCCTAAGAGTTTGTGGCATTAGAGATATCATTGTTGATGTCAGATGGATACTGGCTGAAAGTAGAGAACACCAGAAGAATGTCTATCTGTGTTTTCTTGACTATACAAAGATATTTGACTATGTGGATCACAACAAACTATGGCTACCACTGAGAAGAATGGGAATTCCGTAATACTTAATTGTGATCATGCAAAATCTAAACCTAAACAAAGAAACTGTTGTCCGAGTGGAACAAGGAAACACTACATCATTTAAAGTTAGGAAAGGAGTGCATCAAGGGTGTATCCTTTTCTGTTATTATTCATTTTTTTTTTACTATTCAATTTTTATGTTGAGCAAATAATTCTTGAAGTAGGGCCCTATGAATAAGAATGTGGCATCAGGATTGGAAGAAGACTCATCAGTTACCTGTACTAGGCTGATGACACAAGCTTGCTTGCATAAAGCTAAGGAGACTTAAAGTACTTACTGCAGAAGATCAAAGAATTCAGCCCTCAAGTATGGATTGCATCTTAATATGAAAAAGACAGAAGTCCTTATAAGTGGATCAGCTGGCAACATCATGACAGATAGAGAAAAGATGGAAAGTGTTAATGATTTCATCTTGCTTGGATCCACAATCAACACCTTGGATACCAGCAGTCAAGAGAAAAGGAAACATATTGCTTTGGGCAAATTGTCATGGATCTCTCCAAAATATTGAAGAGCATTGATGTCTGTTTGAAGAATAAGGTGCGCCTGATTTAGTTGATTCATCTGAAAGCTAGATGATGAATAAGGATGAAAGAAGATTATGCATAAAGTTGAAAAAATAATTGATACTTTGAGTTGCGGTGTTGGAGAAGAGCACTAAATATTCCATGGATTACAAAAAAAAATATAAATAGGTCTGAGAAAGGGTATAGTTGGCATGTTTCTTGGAGGCAAAGATGGCAAAGCTTAATCTCTCATATTTTAGAGATGTTTTAGGAGAGGGTATTTTGTGGAAAAAGATATCATATTTGGAAGGGTGAAGAGTCTGCAATAGAGAACAAGACCTGCATAGAGATAAATTGACACAATGGCTACAACAAAGGGCTCAAGTCTATCAAAGATGGTGAGAATGACACATGGTAACACAGGATTCAGGTCTCTTGTTCACAGGATTCTTATATACTTAATGGCATCTAACAACAACAATCAAAGAAAGATATATTTTGTGTTTGTGCTTGATTTTAAAAAATTTCAACATCTCAGAGATTTCATGTTGTTGTTATGTGCCATTGAGTTGCCTCCAACCTATAGGGACCCTATGAACAATGGCTCTAAAGCTTGCCCTATCCTGAGCAAACTTTATCATCTCTGTCTCACATGACCATATTCTCAATCCATCTCAGCTAGGCTCTTTCTCTTTCTTTCTTTCTTTCTTTCTTTCTTTCTTTCTTTCTTTCTTTCTTTCTTTCTTTCTTTCTTTCTTTCTTTCTTTCTTTC
>NW_006399770.1:25103827-25104462 GCF_000299155.1 Elephantulus edwardii
TCCAAGGACTGGTTCCTCCTGACAACATGCCAAAAATGTGTGAGATGGTTCTTCAAAATCCTTGCCTTCAACGAAACCTTGGTTTCACCCTTTCCAAGGCAGACTTATTCTTTTGGCAGTCTATGGTATGTTCAATACTATTCTCTAGCATAACTCAAAGGCATCAATTCTATTTTGTTCATTGTCTAGCTCTCGGATACATAGTAGTAATTGAGAAGAACATATTCTGGATCAGGAACACCTTAATCTCTAGACTGACATTGTTGAGAAGCACTTGACAGCAGATTTTTCCAAAATAACTCTTCTTTTGAATTCCTGACTGCGGGTATCAAGGGTTTATTGTGGATATGAACAAGATGAGATCATTAACAATCTTTTTTTTTATTTTCTCATAACAGCGTTGCTCTATTGGCTAGTTTGGGGTTTTTTTTTCTTTTTTAAAAAATTTTTATTGAATTTTACTAATTTTAATGAACATTTACAGAGATTTTGGATTTCCATTCATTCATTGTTGCACTATTTCCTCTTTTTGTTTTTCCGCTTGAAAGTCTGTTTTAATTGTTCCATTGCCACAGTGCTTGTCAAAGCCAGTTCTGATTAATCTCCTTTGTCAGTGTGTCCTTTGCCATTCCCTA
>NW_006399770.1:25104562-25125425 GCF_000299155.1 Elephantulus edwardii
GCTTGTCAAAGCCAGTTCTGATTAATCTCCTTTGTCAGTGTGTCCTTTGCCATTCCCTATCACTCCTCCCTGAGAGAGACTTTACCCTGATTCATAAGGAAAAGGAGATGGCGTATTCTCTTAGCTAATTCCTGCTGAAAAGGGACTTTGTAGGTTTCAGGGTGAAGATCTTTTCTCACTACTACTCTAAAGGGCCCATTTGGCAATAAGAAACACATAGACTATTGTGGAGATTGATTTTAGAATTTGGATGTATTGGAGATCATTAACAATCTTAAGCTTTTCTCCATCTTTCATGATAATACCTATTGACCCAGTAATGGGGAAGGATATTTGTTTTCTTGAGGTCAAGAATCAATCCATATTGAAGGCTGCAGTCCTTAACCTTCTGCAGTAAACACTTGAAGTTCTCTTTAGTTTCAGAGAACAAGGTTGTGTCATCCGCACAATGCAAGTTATTGATAAGTCTACCCCCAAACCAGTTACCCCATTCTTCATAAAGTCCAGCTTCCCTAATGATTTGTTCAGCACATGGATTGAGAATGCATGGAGAAAGGATACATTCCTCACACACTTCTTTCTTGCTTTTGAACCATACAGTGTTCCCTTGCTCTGTTCATATGACAGCTTCCTAGTCTAGATATAGGTTTCACATGAGTCAGGTGTTCTGGGATCCCCATTATTCTCAATGATAGCCACAATTTGTTGTGATCCACACAATCAAATGATTTAGCATAAACAATAAAACACAGATATTCTTCTGGTATTCTCTGTTTTCAGTCAAGATCTATTTGACATCAGGAATGACATCACTAGTGCCACAGCCTCTTCTAAACATAACATGTGTTTCTGGAATTTCTCTGTCAATGTACTGTTCTAGTTGTTTTTTGTGATCTTCAGCAAGGTTTTGCTCTCATGTGATATTGTTTGATAATTTCTACTTTCTGTAAGATCATATTTTTTTTTCAAATTGGAAGAAATATGGATCTGTTCCAGTCAATTGGCCAGGTAACTGTACTCCAGAGTTCTTGACATAAACTGCTAAGGTTATCCAGGACTGCCTCTGTTTTGTTGAAATATGTCAACTGGTATGCCATCAATTCCAGGGACCTTTTTTTGTTTGTTTTTGTTTTCTAATTCCTTCAGAGCAGCTTGATCTTCCTCTTTTATTAGAACTGGTTCCTGATAATATGCTATTTCCTGCAATGGTCCTGTGTCAGCCAATTATTTTTGGTGAATTGACTCTGTATAGTCTTTCCAACCTCTTTTGATGCTTCCTGGGTCATTCAATACTTTGTCCATAGCATCTTTCAGTGTAACAACTCGAGGCTTGAACTTGTTCTTCATTTCCTAAAAAAATAAAGCTAAAGAAATGCTAAGTGAATTCTCCTTTGATTTTGACTCCAGCGTTTTGCACGTTTCATTATAATACTTTGCTTTGTATTCACAAGCTACACTTTGAAATCTTGTTTTGGTTTCTTGGAATTCTAGTGCAATATTTAGAGTCTTCTGACAGCAGTTTTCTGGGAGAAGCACTTACTCTGTTGATTATTATTATCATTTCTTTTTACAAGTAGGTGGCTTTAAGGAACAGAAATTTGTTTTCTCACAGATTAAGAAGCTAGAAATCCCAAACCAGGGTGCTGGCTCTGAGAGAAGGCTCTCAGTGGAGAGAGTCTTATCTCTCCCACTCTTTGGAGCTCTTCATGTTGTGTTGATATATTCCATTTAAAAATATTTTTTAAATGTTTATTTAACATGATTGTCTGAAATACTCAGCAATAAAAATAACAATCTCACATTCACAAAGTGACCTTTTGTGTCTGTCTGAGTGTTGCCCTTGTGTGCCACGTACAGATTAGAACAGTGATGCTTTTTACCTTTTTGTAGTTTGATTCAAATTTTACTTATTAAAAATCACAAAAATTAGAAAAAAAGGAAATACAATTTCGAAAATATTTTTGTTTTGTTTTGTTTTTTTGGAGCCTAGGCTTTGTTTTGTAACTATGTTGGTACATTTTAAATATAACTGAAACCTTAAAAAAAAACCAAAAAAATTTCAAAACCAAAAGCACCTAGCTAAACTGATTTTTGTAAAGTTTTATCACAAAGTTCATGGACTAGTTTTTCATATTTTCATCCTATTATTCCTACTCCCAACTAATCTCAGTGACAATCAGAAGATCAACAAAAACACTTAGTGATTCCAGTTCTTTACTTTGATCTTCTGAGAAGAAAAAAAAAGTCTTGTATTTCTGAAATTACAAAAATGGATTCTCCCATTTTCTCCTCCTCAAAATATGACAGTGAATTGGCAATTGTATTCTGTCTGGGAAGAAGGCCACTTGGCTTTTGTACATTAGACAAACAGGAATAAGTCAAGCCAAAGGGTTTTCCCTGTAAGACACAGTGGTGGTAAGAATTCTTGAGGGATGGAAAGAAATAGGGTATATAAGAAACTGGAAGCTAGCCTAAATCCACACAAAATTTGGAGAGCTTTATTTCACAGCAAAACTGAGCCAAAGCATAGTGGAAGCTTTACATTTTAGCAAATGTCAATTGAGTTTCAGGTTTCAGAAAAAGAACCTAAAACCCAGAGAAACAGTCTTGGTGTTTGTTCCTAATGGTGGCCACACAAATTGTTTCATCCTTCCTCATTTTCATATGGTCCAATGACTCTGGCTGGATGTTTTTGTATTTTCTTATTTGTTTAACCTTATTAGAATTCTTTTTAATGCAATTTGAGTGAAAGTTTACAGAGCAAATTGGTTTTACATTCAACCATTCATACCTATTTTAAAAAATTATCATTCATTTAAACACTCATAATGTAACTTTACTCTTCCTATTTCTTACTTATGATTCTTCTTTTCATTAATTTTTCTGTTCTTCCTTCTCCTGCCTTCTGAACTTCTCCCCACCCTGGGACAAATGCTGCCATTTTTATCTTGTATGGATGATTGTTCTAAAAAATATCCTTTCTGGCATTCTTGTTCATTTAACAGACCTGGGGGAATGCCGAGCCAGAGGAATGAGTTTTGTTCCAGATTCCAAGGTTGACTAAGGGCCATAGTGTTGAAAATCACTACAGTAGCTAACAGATATATAAGTCTGACCACTTTTATATTTTATAATTTCTTGCATTCTTTGTCTAGGGTCTTCTACTTAGATCCCTTTTAGAGTGTCCAGCAGTGATAGGTAGGTGGTTGTCATCTGGTTTCACTGTTGTGAAGGCTGAGATTTGTGTAGTTCTTAGGTCCTCTGCATCAATCATTTCTGTGCATTAGTTCCCTTTTAATTGTTGAAGTTTATGATAGCAAGTAGCTTCACGGGCAAGACTTACCTCTTTGAATGTTTACCACGGTGAAAGCAGTAACAAAGCTGCCAGAAATTTAAGAAATAGAGGGGGGGAAAGAGAGTTTTCAAATCATGTATTTACATTTATTAAGTTAAATTTAGTATAATGCAATTTAGAATCACACAAATAATTAAAATAAAGATTAATTAAGTGATTTTCCATAACTTATTATCAGATCCTTTGAGGCTTAAAATAGTTCTGTTTACTACAACTGGTACACCAGCTTCAATCTAGGAATTCTATTTTTAGATAACTAGCCTAAAGAAACACTTTCAGTCAACAAAGGAGACATATACAAGAATGTTCATAGTGGCAAGTTCACAACAAAACCAACAAAAACTGACTTTATAGATGGATTAAAATATAGCATAGTCATATCTATAAGAACTAAAATATGAGCTTGAGTCTATCCCACTTGAATTTAAAAAGCCATGTGAAGAATAGGTTTGAGGACCTGAATGCTAGTGAACAAAGGCCAGATGAACTGTGAGATGATATCAAGAATATCAGCCAGGAAGAAAGCAAAAGGTGGTTACAGAGAAGGAAGAAAAGATTTGAGATGGTTGATAGGCATAAATAAATTAAAAAAATTTAAACAAAACTTGTTTCTTGCTTCCAAAAAATTGTTTCAAATGTTCTTTTCTACTCTTCTTTTTGGAACAAAATATATTTCATACTTGCTAATTTACATTTTTCAGTTCTTTTTGGTTGAGTGGTGTCAGGCATGCAAGACTCTGCTATTGTTGTCATTGTTATGTACCATTGAGTCAGAGCTGACTCACAGCTGAATTCCTGGTGGGCTTTTAAAGGCAATACACTTCACAAGAGGTGATTGCTTATCTTTCTTCTAAGCAGTAACTGATTTTGAACCAGTGCCTTTGGGTTGGCCGCCCAATTCCTTACCAGTAAGCCACCAGTGCTCCCTCTGATGTAGTTAAGTGCCATAGAATCCAGTACAACTCAAAAGCAACAGATTTGAACCTTGTTCTATCCTGAACCAATATCCCAATCCCTGACACACTTGAGCCCTTTGCTTCCCAGTGCAATATGTTTCCTGATCTCTTGATTAGTGGTATGAAATGTATTGATTATGGATCCTAGTAAGAAGCCATTGACAGTTTCAATCTTTTCTCCATCTATCATGCTGCTGTCTATTGGTCCACTCACTGGTGTTTGACCTTCTGCACCAAGGGTTTCAAGCATTCCTCACACTCAGGAGTGTCATTTGCTGTGCCATTTGCATACTGAAGGTTACTGATGAATCTTCCTCCAATCCTGATGCCACATTCTTCTTTATAGAATTCAGCTTCTCAAATAATTTGCTCTGCATACAGATTTACTAGCTATGGAGGAAGAATACAACCTTACACGTGTTTTTCTTAATCTCAAGCTATGTAGTGTTTCCTTGGGTTGTTGTTTTGTTTTGTTGTTGTTTTGTGTTTGGTTTGTGTTGTTTTTTTTTTTAACACAGCTTCTTGCTATAGTCATATATGATCACAATTCTTGGCATAGGTGTAGATTTCATATGAACACAACTAAGTATTATGAGATTTCTAATTTTCTCAATGCTAGCCATAATGTGTTAATATCCACCCAGTCAAATGCCTTTGCATCGTCACGAAAGCACAAATGGACATTCTTCTGGTATTCTCTGCTCTCAGCCAGAATCCATCTGGCATTGGCAATAATATATCCCTGGTGCTACCAACCTCTTCTGAAGCCAGCTTGAACTGCTGAAAGCTCCTTGTCTATGTAGTATTCTAGACGTATTTGAATTATCTTTAGGCATATTTTGCTTGCATTTGATATTAAGTGATCTTGTTCAATAGTTTCCACACTCCGTTGGGTCACCTTTTTTTTGGATTCGGAACAAATATAAATCTATTCCAGAATTAATTTAGTACTCTCCATAGCAGCCAGTAAATGATCACATGGGAGGGATACCAGAAAGTGTAAAAAGGCACACCAAGAGTTGGCGAGCATTAACTTCTCAGTTATAAGAGTGGACTTCTACACCTTTATTTATATTTTCTGTGATAATTAATTTTGTGTGTTAACTTAGCTAAATTATGGTTCTCAATCATTTGATCAAACACTACTATTCTAATTGTCATGGTGGAATAGCTATATGTGTTTGAATCAACTGGTTTGAGGCAGAGCAGATTGATGTTGTTAATTACTATTGAGTTAACTCTGACTTGGGAAGTCTTATGTGAAACAGAATGAAATATTGTTCAGTTTGCAGTACCCTCACAAGTATAGGTATATTTTAGTCCCTTGTTTTCAGTCTATCTCATAGAAGTTTCCTCTTTTTTGCTGACCTTCCATTTTACCAACTTGTTGTCCTTTTCTATCTATTGGTCCTTTTTTGGTAATATGTCCAAAGCAAGCAAAATGAAGTTCCTCCATTCTTGCTTCTAAGGAGCATTCTGGCTACATTTCATCGAAGAATGACAAGTATTGATATATTCTAATAAATGTATAAGAGGGACATATTTCTGATCCTTTGACCAAAGTAGAGTACCTGAATAAAATGCATGTATCTGTCACAGCCAGCAGAATTAAAACTGAATTTAAAAAAACACTGTAGGCTCTTTATCCAACTAGCAAGCATGGATAGCTGGGGAGATATTGTCCCTGTAGTTCAAACAGAGTGTAGAAAGAATGCAACCTACGGAGGAGGTCTTAATGCAAACATGTCTGTGTAACATGGCCTAAAGAATAGTCTTTTTATGATAAGAATGTGCAACTAGCATCTTAAAGACCAGGAATATTAACTCATTATCTAAATTTCCTAACTAACTGAAGGACTGGTAGTTTAGTGGTAAGAAGTGCTATAATCTCAAAGGTTTATGCTTCAAATCCTTCAGTTTCTGACTTGTTGGGTGCTGTTGAGTTAGAACTCACTCATAGCTGACCCTCCAGTGAATTTTCAGATGCAGTAAATCATGCTAGAGGAGAGTGTCTATCCTTCTTCCACTGAGTACCTGGTAGATGTTGCAGTCAGCAGTTGCTAACTAGAAAGATTTTTACTTTAGCAAATAGTATCTTTAAAATGTGGCCTTGAGACCAATTCTTATCACCAGTCTTTGTACAAGGCATTCCAAGAAAAGTTTTACATCAAACGAAACATTTTTATAATGTGTTCTGGAAGATGGGTATTGTAAGCATTTTCTCACTTTGTTTGTAAACGACAGTGCCCAAATGAACTTTAGCAATAAGCATGTGCAACTAATTGTTGTAGCCCACTTGGCATACATAGTTAGAGGAAGCCTCTTTCCATTTTATGTGGCCTTTTCTTTTTTCATTTTTTCTTATGACATTTTTAAAAAATGCTCTGGGAAGAATACAGAAGGATCCAGGGCACATTTAAAAAAAGATGAGTGTGCAGATGGTAGAGCCTGTGAGGGAAGCAGGAGGGTGAGAAGGAAGGATGGCTAAGGACTGAGTAGGGCAAGAGTGGGCATCTAATGTGTAACCGTCACCCTCGCTCTGGCCAGGCAGGCTTCTCCACCCTACAGCGACTCTATTGCACATAGTGGGGGCCTGGGCTAGTCCGTAACTTGGAAGGGACTGGAGGGCATTATGCTGAGTGAACTAACTTAGTCCTACAAGAACAAATATTGTATAAAACCATTATGGTAGAATGAGTATAAGAATCCAAAGGTGTGGGCAGATGGAAGCAGAGGGATGAGGATGTGCGAGGCAGGAGGGGGGAATTAATCATGGAGTTGTACAATTTGATGGGGTCGGGGAGTGAAAGAAATTGGAAGAATCTGTTCTGGAAAACAATGTATTTGAATTTCATAAATGAACTAGTATAATTTAAAAAAAAAAGATGAAAGGAGTACAGAGTCATTGTACCAAAAAGAAGCCTGACCAAAAAGAATTTCATGAAACAATATACAACTAAGAGGCAAATATGATGAAGGAGGAAGTTCAAGCTACTCTGAAGGAATTGGCCAAAAACAAGGCCCCAGGAATTAATTGAATACCAATTGATATATTTCAACAAACAGACGCTGCCTTGGACATGTTTACCAGGTTTATGTCAAAAAATCTGGAGAATAGCTAGCTGGCCAACTGACTGGAAGAGATCTGTATTTATTCCCATTCCCCAAAAGATGATCTAAGAGAATGTGAAAATTATAAAAAAAAATCACTAATATCACATGTAAGCAAAATCCTGCTGAAGATCATAAAAAAATGAGTGGAATGACGCATTAACAGAGAACTGTCAGAAATAAAACTGGCTTTAGAAGAGGGTGTGGCGCTAGGACATTACAGTCAATACCAGATGGTCGAAAGCAAAGAGCATCTGGAGAAGCTCTATTTGTGTTTTATTGACTATGCAAAGGTATTAGACTGTGTGGATCACAACATATTGTGATGAACATTAAGAAGAATGGGAATCATAGAACACTTCTTTGTACTCATGATAAACCTATACTTAGATTAAGAAACAGTTGTCAGAATAGAGTGAGGAGACACTTTCAAAATCAGAAAAGAAGGATATCAGGGATATGTCATTTTTTCTGTATCTTTTCAATCAATGTGTGGAGCAGATATTTCAGGAGACGGGACTTTATGAAGAGGACTATGGCTTTAAGACTGGAGGAAGACTCATCAAGAACCTGCATTATGTAGATGATACAACCTTGTTTGTCAAAATTGAGCAGAACCTGAAGTGTTTGCTGTAGAAGGTCAAGGACTGGAGTCTTCAGTCAGGATTGAAGCTCAGCATCAAGAAGACAAAGATTTTCACCGCTGGGCCAATTGACAGCATCATGACAGACAGAGAAGAGATTAAGACAGTTGACAATTTCCTACTGCTCAGATCCACAATCAATACTCTTGATACAACAGTCAGAAAACCAAAAGAAGAGTTCCATTGGGAAAGTCAGCTATGAAGGACCTTTTCAGAGTGTTGAAGAACAAAAATATCAGTCTAGAGAATAAGATGTCCTTGATTCAAGTCATCACAATTACTTGCCTTGTCTCAGAGCACTGAACAATGAATAAGGATGACAGAAGAAGAATAAATATTGTGGTGCTGGAGAAGAGTATTGAACATAGCACAGATTGCCAATAGAACAAATAGTTCTGTCCTGATGAGGGTGACACTAGGTTGTTCCTTGAAGGCAAGGATTTTGAAGCTCCATTTCACATATTTTGTTTATGTTGCCAGGAGGGAAAAGTGATGGAACCACAAGAGTTAACATTTGAAGATTTCTGCACACAGATGTCTTCTTGGCATTCATCTGCACACAGTTGAGTATGGGAAGAGAGCATTTCCTGTTTATCTACAAATAGCTTGGGAATCCTGGGGCTCTGCGCACAAGCCCAGGGTATGAACTCTTCCTAGTTTATACAATCTCTGAAGATCTACCAACAAAATGAGTTATGCAGATGACACAACCCTGCTTGTTGAAATTGAGGAGGACCTGAAGCGCTTGCTACAGAGGGTCAAGGACTGCAGCCTCCAATATGGACAGAGGCTGAATGTCAAGAAGACAAAGATTTTCACCCTGGACCAATTGGCAGCATCAGGATGGATGGTGAAGAGATTAAGATTGTTCACAGCTTTAATTTGTTTGGCTCCACAGTCAACATTCTTGGCACCAGTAGCCAGGAAATTAAAAGACAGATTGCAATGGGAAAGTCTGCTGTTAGGGACCTCTCCAAAATTCTGAAGAGCAATGGTGTCTCTCTGGAGACTATGGTGCATCTGATACAAGACATGATCTTTGCAATCACTTGTTATGCATCAGAGAGTTGGACAATGACCAAGGAGGATAAAAGGAGAATTGATGCCTTTGAGCTGTGGTGCTGGAGGAGAGCATTGAGAATACCATGGACTGCTAGGAAAACAAACAGATTCATCCTGGAGAGGATTAAACTGGGCGGCTCCTTGGAGGCAAGGATTCTGGGGCTTCATCTCATCTGACATGTTATAAGGAGGGACTGGTCTTTAGAGAGGGATATCATGCTTGGGACGGTGGAGGGACAGCACAGGAGGGGAAGGCCCTCTATGAGATGGATTGATTCAGTGACTGGGGTAATCAGGATGGGAGTGTCAGAGACAGTGCGATTGGCACAGGACAGAGAGAGTTTAGGACTGTTGTACATAGTGTCGCTATGAGTCACAAGCGACTCAATGGCACAAAACAACAACAACATCTCATACCAGGTGGTGGCTAGAAGGACATTCTGTGAAAAACATGTTTCTCATAAACTTGGAATGTATGTGTCCTTAAAAGAAGGTCATGCCTCAGCACTCTATAAAAATAACGTGGTGTAGCTCAGGGATGCTGCAGCCTTGTCTCGTCTGTGTGTTGTGTGTCTCTTTGTGTTCTCATTTTCCCTAGGCAATAAGAAACAGGATTCGGTCTTCGTAAGACTCAACAGAAAAGTCCTTGGAGAAGGACATCTTTCCTGGAAATGTGGAAAGTTATTTCAGGAAAGGAAGATCTTGTATGAAATGGATTGGCACAGTGACTGTGGTAACGGGGGCAATGATGTCAGAGGCAGTGAGATTGGCTCAGGGTAGAGCATAGTTCAGAGCTATGAATGGTTGCTATGAGTCATAGTCAATTGGACTGCAGAAAACAAAAACAACGACAAGAAAACTAATCTCTTCAGGAAGAAAGCCATCTCCAATGCTCTTTAGAGAGGAAGATGGTAATGGGGGCTGTGAACTCAGAGGCAGTGAGACTGGCTCAGGATAGAGCAGAGTTCAGAGCTATGAACAGTTGCTATGAGTCATAGTCAATTGGACTGCTCAAAACAAAAACAAAGACAAGATAACTAATCTCTCCAGGAAGAAATGCATCTCCAGTGCTCTTTAAAGACAAATATGGTAAAACTTTGTTTCACATATTTTAGGCATGTTGTCAGGAAGTGTGAATCCTTGGATAAAGACATCACGCTGAAAAGGTGGAAGAAAAATGAAAGGACAATCTTCAAAGAGATTGATTCAGTAACTGCAATAATGGCTCAAGCATATTGGCGATCTTGAGGGTAGGACAAGATGAGCAAATCTGTCATAAGGTCTATGAGTCATACATGACTGAATGGCACCTAACAATAACAATTTAAGACTTTTTTGCAGGTATAATTTCCCTTCCCCATAAACTGCTATTTAAAATAAATACTTTTTTTTAGAAACACTTTTTAAAATCTAAATACTCTCATTATTTTCCTTTTTTTTCCCAAAAAAAATCTACTTAGGCAACAGAACACAAATGAAACAATTCAGAATTCGTGCTACATTGAAAGAACAGAGGGATTCAACACGTACAACTGTGCCCAACAGGAAACGTGGTTATAGACAAGTGATACCCAAAGGAATCAGGAGTGCGAGAGATTACAGCGAAAAGCCCCACATTATTATCTTAACTCAATTTCAGTTCCTGGCTTGGCTTAGCAGTTAACTTAGTGATATCTAGCACTTAGTTTCCTTAATTTGTCATATATATTTTAAGTTTGATGGTATGTGTCTCACCTTGATTCAAAATACAAAGCAACAATTTTCTTGCCTTCTTGGGCATCATATAATGTTATCTTTTTCTCTCTTGAATAACAAGGCCAGTTCTGGGGAGACTTTGCAGGGTTGTGTTGAAGCTCAGCTCTAATACCTTTGAGTGGCAAATTCAGTTCTATACTTAATGGACACATCTGCCTTAGTTATAATTGGTGAGCCTTCGTCTGGGTCACGAGGAAATTCTGCATGTACTTGGTATTTATTATTCCTGCCCCTTGCTCGTGAACAATAGGAGGAAGTTTGGTTTTTTTTCTTCTTTTTTTCTGACCATCAAATCTGTGCTTTTTTTTTTTGTGAAACACAATAGAATTTGCATCTGTGCTTTAGCTCTTAATAGGGTGATATTAGAAGTTGTTGGGAAGTAAAGATACTTGGAAGAGATGCTGAGACCATTTTCTCAATTATGTAATAAGCTGTAGAGACAGAGATGTGATGGAACGTGCATTTAAGTGAAGTGACAAAGGTGCAGAGGTGGCAGCGTGTGAGCCAGATGTTCTGTGAAAATGTAGCCCAACCCATTCCACTGCGGTTTGTTTAACAGTGCTATACAGGAGAATTTCTGACTGACTCACTTTATGGACCTTTTTTCTTTTTTTCCAAAGGTAAAAGTCATTCTTTAGATTCTGCATTTCAGGTTTTATTTCCACCTGAACCTTCATGACACGATGCACAATTTTCATGCACCTGAGACTTCCACTTTCTACTGGTGTCGCGTGCATGGTACACCTCAGGCAAGGACAAATGACTCAACTCTCCCCTGGAAATGGAATTGCTAGGCCCCTTACACCCCTCACAAATGTTGCAATTAATCAGTCCCACGGATATATTTTGGATGTTTATTTTGCACATGGAACTTCTGAAAGGACAAAGCGTAAATAATGCAGAAAGCTTCTAGGGAAAATTTAATTCAGCGAGAATTTTTTTTTCCAATTTCCCCTATCCTATCTCCAAGTTTTGACCTAATTAAACACTCTTTAACACCTTGTGTTTTTAAAAGGAAAGCTCCTTCAAAGAGTGTGTGATTAAAACAGAAAGGCTAGAAAAGATAGCAAGTGTACTTGGTGGCCTAGTGGCAAGAAGTTCCGCTGCAGACTCAAAGGCAATCATTTTGAGGCGAGCAAGCTACTCCAGGGGAGAGAGACGGGTTTTCTCCTCCTGTGCAATTAACTGCTTCTGAAAACCCACAGGTTGTTTCTGACTCGATGGGCCTCAAACAACAAAGTTCTTCCCCCAAACTCTCATCCCTGCTTCCAGTACGGCAAGTTCTCACAGTTCAGGCAATCAATGTTTTCCATATATATGTGGAAAGTAAAACATACTGTTAGGGATCTACCTCTCTGGGTTCCAGAGTTGGACTGATGTCTTGTATTCCTTTGCTTCTTTCAGTATTTTCTATAAAAGAACTCAAATTCAAACATACTATCACCGAATCAGAACTGATAGCTCACTATTCACAGGGTGCTCTCAGAGACCGTAAGTCACGTGGACAGTGATTGGCGTCTTGCCCTTGGCTGCAGGGAGGCGCTACTACTGGGTTATCAGCAAAGCTCCCTACAGACTAGACCACCAGAGCCCCCATATCCCTTTAAGTTGTTGTTGTTGTGCGTCATCAAGTGGAACTGACTCAGCGGACCCTCCAGTAAGTTTACAGAGGTTGGAAATCCCGTGGGAGGAGATTGCCCATCTTTCTTCTGCAGGGCAGCTGGTGAATCTGAACCACACGCGCTTGCGTTGGCAGTACAGCTCGTCACCACGAAGCCACTAAAGGTCTCATATACTTTCATTAGGAAGTAAAAGGAGCTGCAGTTGGCGCTCAGAGTGTGACATACTGAATTGTGCTTCCTAAAACATGATGGAGAATAATGAAAGATATGTGGATGTAATCTTGTTTAGAAATAGTTCTGCTGTGTTATTAAGACCATTGTAAGTTTAGGTTGTGCGCTGACCTACTCACTACTTATTTTGAGAAATTGTGATTTGAGTGAAAATTTACAAAACAAATTGGTTTCTTACTTAATAGTCCACATACATTTTCTTTTAGAACTTCTGTTACAATGCATACAATGTAGTAGCATTCCTTTCACATCTTCCCTGTGAATTTATTGCTATTAACCCCTTTACCCTACCTGTTTCTGTGTGTTCTTCTGACTTTTTATTTTTGTTGTTGTATGTACTCTAGCTTGGAAGCAGGAGTGGCATCCACTTCCACAATAGCTTGCCTCTGGGAACCCTATAAACCTGGGAAAAGGACGAAAGTTATACAGGAAGTATCCAGGACTTTCATTCATAGAGTTGGACGCTATGAGTCAACTGCTACTCGATGGCAGTTAACAACAACTACCTGACTCACCGCTGACAAGCAAGTTTTCAGAGACAGTAAATGTCAGAGGAGGAGATTGTGCACCTTTTCCCCACAGAGCAATTTGTGGATCTGAACCAAGTGCTTTTGGGTTGGCAGTGCAACTTCTTACCATTATCTAAGGAGTGAGTGCCTTGGTGATATTTCCCCCACTATAGACCTGTCTGTTGTCTGGCTGAACTTTGAACCAGAGGAGTAAGTTTTGTTCCAAGTTTGAAGGATGATTAAGAGCCATAACAATGGTTTCTCTTGGACAGGACACAAGTTTCTGCTAGTTAACATCCCCTGGTGGTAGTTCTGTTACAGGAACACTTTATAAAGTGGGCAACAAATTTGCCTAGGCTCATTCTCAGCTGCCCAAGAGCTTTGCTTACCATCTAGGCAAACCGCTTTACAAAATAATTACAGAGGCGGGAGTTCACATTATTGGAATCCCATTTCCTTCTTAGTGGGCCATCAGCTGGGAGACATCAGTTAGACAAGGATGGTGGGTCTCTGTGTAAGGATGAAGAGCTTAGTCATCAGAGAAAAACTGCTGCCATCCACAGGCATTTGTTCAAATGAAGACACAACTTGGTCCTCTGTTGGTATCACCTATAACACCACCACAGCAGCCAGGAAGATGGAACATAAAACAAAAGTTTGTAGAGAAACTTTTCTTCCGCAAAGGCTGATTCCTCTTTACCCTTTTCTCTAAACTGTGGTCAAATGGTTGCAAACTGGTTGGCAGGAGGTTTCATAGAGAATTTTTTAAATAACCATTTATGATGATAGGTATTATTTAGTGGGAACTTACACTGTGTCGTATGTTGCTCTAAGCATTTTACAGGCATCATCTCAATTCTCTTGAGAGGTGACATGAAAGAAACTGTAGGAATCAAATAGTTTCGTGTCGGCTTTGACTCATAGTAACCCTTTGTATAACAGAATGAAATTCTGCTCAGTCTGTACCATTCACACCATCTCTGTGGTTCCTCAGGGCATTGTTGCAGCCACTGTTGGGTTTAAATTATGGCACTATCACTTTCAGGCTTGCAGATTTAGTCACATTGCTTAGCCTCTCTATGTCAAGTTTTCTTTTACTCTTCACAACTGTAGTTGTTGTTGTTGGAGGCAAGCTATTTCAGAGGTGGATGCCACTCTTGCTTCCAAGCTTGTTTTTATTGGGGAGCTCCACCAAACACTGTCTACCATAGGTGACCAATACCGTATTTGGCACATCAGGGCCACATTATTTAGCATCATAGCAACCACGAGTTATCTCTATAGAGCAAATCGACAGACCAGTACTATATGACCTAGAATGTTTGACCAAAAACAATTCAAAGCAGGCCTGAGGACTACAGATTAAAATCACTCACCTTTTACTTGATAGCATCACTTTCTGTCCATTAGGCCAACTGAGCTCTTTCATTGTTGTTGTTGTTAAATGTTGAGTCATAGGAGACTCATAGTGACCCTATTAGCGAAAGACCTGAACATTTGTATAACTTTCTTCATTTCTCCAAGTTCATGGGGTTTCTGGAGGCAAGCTATTTTGGAAGTAGATGCCACTCCTGCTTCCAAGCTTGTTTTAATTGAGGAGCTCTGTCAAACATTGTGTATATTATTGTTGTGAGGTGCTATTGAATCAACTCGGACTCATAATAAGCCATGGATAATAGAATGAAACTGTTCAATTCTATGCCTTAAGCACATGCTGTGAGCTCCTTGTTGCAATCACACTGTTAACCTATCTCGTTAAGGGCCTTTCTCTAATTTGCTCCTTTTCTATTTTACCAACTATGATGTCTGATTAGGAGAAACCATTCCTCCGAATGCTATTCACAAAGTACATGAGACAAACTCCTATCTTCACATCTAAAGAGCATTCTAGCTAAAATTGATTTTTTTTTGTTCTTCAGTAGTCTATATTCAATATGATCTACCAATACCATAATTCAAATATGTAAATTTTTCTTTAGTCTCCCATTTTTTATTCTCCAGTTTTTGCATGTAGATGAAGTAACTGAAAACTCAATAGCAAAGATCAGGTGTGCCTTAGTCCTCAATGTGACATCTTTGCACTTTAACACTTTAAACAGGTCTTTTGCAGCAGATTTTCCTAGCGTAAAACATAGTTTTGCTTTGTATAGTTAGTTACACGTATAGTAACAGAGGAAATGATGTCATTACAATAGCCTGGATTTGAAAGTCAGTCCTCTGATAGAAAACATTATGTTTTTTTCTTTTGCAATCTCTTACTACTGATTCAAATAACAATCTTTTACCAGACTACTGATATTTTTTATTGCACATGTATTTATACAACCTCTAAAAAACTCTCATTTATACTCTAAATTGAAGCCAGAGTGCTCTTTTGAGAAGCACATCTAATCGTGTGTCACATTTTTGTTAACACTATGACTCTTCTTCACACCTAGACTGAATGGACGTGTTGCTAGGAGATGCTATTCCTTGGAAAGTGATATTATGCTTAGTAAGGTGGAGGGTCAGTGAAAGAAAGGAAGACTCTAAAGGAGATGAATTGACACAGTGACTGTAGCCATGGGCTCGAGTGTATCAGGGATGAAGGAATTGCACAGGATGGGATTCAGGTCTGTTTGTTCATAAGGTTGCAATAAGTTGTACTCAACTTTATGTTACTAACAACAACAATAGCAGTAAGAACAGTTATGCTGTGGCTACCAAACTAGATTGATCTCATAGTCATTTTTTCTTCTTGTTGTTTGCCATTGAGTCACCTGTGACTCACAGCAACTCTATGAACAATAGTTTTGAGCCCTGTCCTACCCTGAGCTAATTTCACTGTCTCTGACACACCTACTCCAATTACTCGAGTTACTGTATCAATCCATCTCACCTGGAGTCTTCGTCTCCTGCACTGTTCCTCTATCTTTTGAAGCAAGTAATCTTCCAGGTACTGGTCCCTCCTGGCCACATGCCCAAAGTCTGTGAGACAAAGCTTTATTAGCTTTTCCTCCAAGGAGCACTCTGGCTACACTTTCTCCAAGACATATTTGTTCTCTTGGCCATCCATGGGATGTTCAGCACTCTTCTCCAACACCACAGCTCAAAGGAATCAATTCTTTTGTCATCCTTATTCATTGTTCAGCTCTCAGATGCACAGCAAATGTTTGGAAAGATCATGTCTGAATCAGACAGACTTTAATCTTCAAATTGGCATTACTGCTCCTCAATAATTTGGAGAGGTCTCTTTTGTCACTTTGAATCAGATAAGCATACAGTGGGAATGAAAAAAAGAAGAATGACATTGAATTCATAGTAAAAAAAATAAATTTCAAGGTCTATTCTGAAGTACAATGTTCTTGAGTTAAATGAAATTATATAGTTATGTGTATGAAGAAGACTTGTTAATATGACCAGTATTCAAATATATGCTCCTACAGCTAAATCCAAAGAGAAGGAAGCTGAAAAGTTTTAATAAACTTTGCAGTCTGGAATTGACCAAATATGCAAGCAAGATGTGTTAATGATAATTGGTGACTTGAATACAAAAGTTGACAACAATGAAGAAAATAGCTGGAAAGTATAGACATGGTGACAGAAGTGAGGCTGAAAATAGAATGATGGAATTTTGTATGATTATTGATTTATTCATTGCAAATACCTTTTTCAAAAACACAAACTGCGACACTACACACATGGACCTCACCCAGTGGACTGCATAGAAATCAGATTGACTACATTTGTGAAGGGAATAAAAAAAAATCATTTGAAACAGCTCAAGATCAGTAGTCGAGACCAGGTCAAATGCTGACTGTGGAACAGACGGTCAACTACTCATGTGTAAATTTTAACTGAAGCTGAAGAAGGTTAAAACAAGTTAACAAGAAACAAAATATGACCTTGAGCCAACTCGTCTGAATTTAAAAGTCCTCTCAGGAATTGATTTGAGTTAATGGTGGCTACTGGTCCCCAGGAGGACTGTCTTTTCCATCTAACTGCATCAGCACTACTGTTGGATTCCTCACCCGAACTCTTCTTTCCTCATTAGCCTCCTCCTTTTTTATGTCCCTCTATCCTGGTACCTCCCCACAGTCTGAAACTCCCATCCTTCCAAGATGCAGCTAAGCACATCAATAAAGTTGGGATTGCTGGTAACTACGGGACTCATCATGGTTCATCTCTCAGAAAGACGGAAAAGAAAATGGAAATTAACTGTCATGCCAAGTACATTTGCTCCTTCTTTGGCAAAACCAAAATGAAAGGACAAGCTGTGGGGATGGCACTGAGGTTCTGGCATGCAGACTAGACCTTCACTACCATCTCCATAGTCACAGTGAAGCCGGCCATCGGAAGACTGAAGGAACTGAAAGACTAGTAGAAGCTTCCCCACTTGAATCATCTCTCCCCTGCAATAAATGGATTCATTTAGGTAAAGGGGGGGGGGGAAAGAATAGGTTTGAGTCCTTGAACAATAATTTATGATCAAAGAACAGATCAGTTGTGGGATAACATCAAAGATATTATGCCTGAAGAGAGCAAAAGGTCATTACATCAAAAGAAGAGGGGGAAAAGAACAAATAGGAAGTCAGGAGAGACTCTTAAAACTGTACTTGGGTATCAAGAAGCCAAAATAAAAGGAGGAGATGCAGAAGTAACATGTGAATAGATTTCATAGAGCAGCCCAAGAAGACAAAGCAAAGTATTACAACTGAATGCACAAAAAAAATGGAGTCAGATAATTAAAAAAAAAAGGAAAAGGAATAACTAATTCAGTATTTCTCAAGCTGAGAGAACTGAAATACAAATTCAAAGCTCAAGATATAATACTAAAAAATGCTGTGGTAAAAATCTTGAATGATCCAGGAAGTACCAAAAGAAGCTTAAAGAGCCACTATACCAAAAACAATTGGTTGACACTAAAATATTTCGGGAAGTAGTATAAGATCACAAGCTAATGGTAAGGATGGAAAAAGTTTAAGCTGAACTGAAGACACTGATGATAGATAGATAGGCCCCTAAAATTGATGGGATACAAATTTATATATTTCAACTAACAGATGCAGTCCTGGATATGCTCACAAATTTATGTCAATAAATTTGAAGGACTGCTCCTTGATCAGCTGACTGGAAGAGATCTCTATTTATTCCATTCTCAATAAAAATGATCCAGCAGGATATGGGATTTTTTTAAACAATATTATTAATAGAACATATAAGTATAATATTGAAGATAATTCATAAAAGAATAGGATAGTACATTAATAGAGAACTGCCAAAAATTCAACCTGGATTTAGAAGAGAATATAACAATGGAGATTATCGTTGTTGACGGCAGATAGATCTTGGCAAAAAGCAGAGAACTGCAGAAAGAGGTCTATTCATGTTTTATTGACTATACAGAGACATTTGACTGCATAAATCATTATAAACTGTAGTTAACACTGAGAACAATGGGAAGCTCAGAACATCTAATTATGCTCACATGAAACTTAAACCTAGACAGAGAAACTATCACCCAAACAAGGGAAACCTGCATGGTTTAAGTCAAGAAAGGAGTGTGTCAGGGCAAGATCCTTTTTGCATACTTATTCAATCTCTGTGACCAAATAATTTGAAATGCTGGACTTTATGAACAAGAATGTGACAGCAGGATCTGTAGAAGACACATTAAGAACACTCGCTATGCAGATAATGCAACATAGCTTGCTGAATATGAGGAAGATTTGAAATACATGCTATAGATCAAAGTCTACAGCCTTCTACAAAGATTACATTTTAACATCAAGAAGACAAAATTCCTCACCATTGGGCCAATGGACAACATGATGATAGATGGAGAATATACTGAAATTGTCACAATCTGAACTAACATGTGTCTACAATTAATATCATTAACACCAGCAGTGAAGAAATCAATGTGACTTTGCATTGAGAAGTCTACTTTTCAGGGACCTTTTCAAAATACTGAGGAACAATGATATCAGTTTAAGACCAAGGTATGCCTACTTCCAGTCATGATCTATTCAATCACTTACCCATTTGAATCTTGCTTAATGAATAGTAATAAGAAAAACCACTGCCGTTGAGTTGTATTGCTGGAGAGGAGTACTGAAGATCCCGTGGATGACAAAAAAAACAAAACAGGTATGTCTTGGAGAAGTGCAGCTAGAACGTTTTTTTTAGAGGCAAGGATGACTGAGCTGCTTCTTACAGACTCTGGGCAAATTGTTAGGAGGGGCTATTTGTTGGAAAGGGGCATCGTGCTGACAAAGGTCTGTGAAAGAAAGGAAGACCCTCAACAAGGTAATTCAACAGCAGGCTCAGGTATGTCAGAGGTGAGGACAAGGCACAGAATAGAGCAGGGTTCAGATCTGTTGTTAAAGGAACATTACAAGTCATACTTGATGCACTGATACATAACAAGAACAACAACAACCAAGCATAGTTTTAGATAATTTTTTAAAGGTTCTAATTAATACTTGTGTCCTATCTCCATACCTTTTCAATATGCAGAACAGATCGTCCAGAAGGCTGGGTTCTGTGAAAAGGAATGTGGTACCAGGATTGGAGGAAGACTCAAAAACAACCTGTATTATGCAGGTGACACATCCTCGATTGCTGAAACTGAGGAGCACCTGAAGTGCTTACTGCAGAAGGTCAAGGACTACAGCCTTCAATATGGATAGAAGCTCAACATCAAGAAAACGATTTTCACCGCTGGCCCAATTGAGAGCATCATGATAGATGGTAAAGAGATTGCTAACAGCTTGGCTTCACAGTCAACAATTCAGGAAATCAAAAGACAAATTGCATTGGGAAAGTCTGTTGTCAGGGATCTCTCCAGAGTACTGAAGAACAACAATGTCTGGAGACTAAGGTGTTCCTGAGCCAGGCCATCGTCTTTACAATTACTTGCTATGCATCAGAAAGCTGGACAATGACTAGGGATGATAGAAGAACTGATGCTTTTGAGCTGTGGTGTTGGAGAAGAGTATTGAATATACCATGGACTGGTGGGAGAACAAACACATTTGTCCTACAGAAGGTGAAATCAGGCTGCTCCTTGGAGACAAAGATTTTGAGGCTTTGTCTGACATACTTTGGGCATGTTGCAAAAGGGACCAGTCCTTGAAGAGGGACGTCATGCTTGGGAGGGTGGAGGGACAACACAGGGGAGGAAGACCTTCTGTGAGATGGATTGACTCAATGACTGGGGTAATGGCGGTAGGTGTGTCAGAGACAATAATTTTGGCTCAGGATAGAGCAGGGTTCAGAGCTGTTGTACATATTGTTGCTTTGAGTTGCAAATGACAGGCACATAACAACAAGTAGTAATATTTAATGAAACAAAAAATATCTTAAATATTTTTCAGATTTCCAGATTTCTCCAGATTTCTTGGCACAACTTGGTGAGCACATCCAGGGCAACATCTGTTATCTGAAATACTTCAATTGGTATACCATCTGTTCCTGGGGCCTTATTTTTTGCTATTTCCTTCAAAGCAGCTTGAACTTCTTCCTTCATCACCATAGGTTCTTGCTCATATGTTATTTCTTTAAATTCCTCTGTATCTGCCAATTCCTTTCTATATAATGACTTAGTATATTCCTTCCATCTTCTTTTAATACTTCC
>NW_006399770.1:25126620-25139040 GCF_000299155.1 Elephantulus edwardii
GGAGGCAAGGATTCTGGGCCTTCGTCTGACATACTTTGGACATGTTGCCAGGAGGGACGGGTCCTTGGAGAGGGACATCATGCTTTGGAGAGTTGAGGGACAACGCAGGAGGGAAAGACCCTCTATGAGATGGATTGATTTGGTGACTGGGGTAATCGTGATGGGTGTGTCAGGTGCGGTGCAGTTGGCACAGGATAGAGCAGGGTTTAGGGCTGTTGTGCGTAGGGTCGCTATGAGTCGGAAACGACTCGACAGCACATAACAACAACAACAACAAATATTTTCCAACCAAAATTTCGCCTTCCTTTTATCTGTTGAAAATTCTTTGAGAACAATTGCACTATACAGATCCTGCTTCTAGTTGCTTTGTACTTTACTCTTCTTTCTGTTCAGTCAAAGAGGAGCTCTCTAAAGAATTTGCTACTAACTCAAAGTTTAGTGGTGGTTTAAATCTGCCGGAGACTTCATGGGAAAGTTGAACAATCTCCCAGTGATTTATAGCCTGAGAAACATAATGAAAGGGTAAGTCACGGGTCAGTTCTGACTTAATAGCAAAAAGTTAAGCTTAAATGATATTTATTGGAATATGTGGTTCCTCTCTTTGCATCTTGTTCCTTTAAACAACTTCAGTTAATGTTTTTGATTGTTAGTCATTATCTAAACAAAACAAAAACTAAATGCACTATTTATAAGTTCTAGCTCATAGCAACCCTGTAAGGTTAGAACTACCCATAGATTTCAGGAACTTTGCACTGTTAGAGGAGCAGACTGTCTCATCTTTCTCCCACGGAGCAATTGGTGCTGTTCAATCAGCTCCAACTTGGGATAACTCATATGTAATAACGAAATGTTGTCTAGTCGGTTCTGTGCCATCTTTGTGATTGTTGCTTTACTCCAGGAAGTTGTTGCAGCTAGTATTTTCAATGCCTTCCAACCTAGGAAGGAGCCATGGTAGCACAACCAATTAGGTTGCAAAGCAGAAAGGTTGGCTCTTAGAAACCACCAACTTCTCCTTAGAAGAAAGTTATGCCACTCTTTGTGTAAAAATTTACAGTCTCAGAAACCCTATAGGGGTTTCTTTACTGTCCTTTAAGGTGTTGTAAGGAAAAATGCACAGAAGTGATGTTAGTTATAGACTAGAGTTCAGGTCTTTTGTGCAAAGGTCACTATGAGTAGTATTCAATTTGTCAACAAGTAACCACTGATAATTGAGACTAGTGTTATATATACAGGAACATTTTTCCACTTTGTACATTACTCTGTCAATGTGCTGCGTGAAGTAACTTGGATTTGCTGTGATGATACCATAATGGTTTCCCATTGTGGACAGTGTTTGGTGAAGTTCCCATTTGTAAAACAGGTTTGGAAGCAGGAGTGGCAACCACTTCGTTAACCACATGCCTCTGGAAACTCTATAAACTTGGAGAAATGACAATAGCTATGGAAAGGCATTAGGTCTTTTGTTCATAGAGTAGCTGTGAGTCTTGCTTGACTCGATGGAATTTAAAAACAACAATAAGGCAAAATTAACTGTGTCAGTGACTTTAGTTTGATTTTCAAGCTAGGGGACTCCTCCTTTAGCACTGTACTGGATCTCTTATGATTGTCAGGGTTTTTATTGGCTAATTTTTTGGAAGTGGATCAACAGGCCTTTTCCCCCCTGGTCTATCTGAGGTTGAAAGCTCTGCTGAAACCTGTTCACTGTGGATGAACTGACCATTAATTAAAACACCAGTGATGTGACTTCCAGTAGCATAGAAACCTGCACGCTGCCATAGTATATCAAACTGAAGGGAGAGTGGTAGGTTAATTTCTAAAATAGCACCTGCTCAGTTCAGTATTCATAGCATGCTCTATTATTTTATGGTAACCTCACTTTAGACAATCTCTAGGAATGGAAGGGGGGAACCCCTCAAATATTCTGCCATTTTCTAGTTCTTTCTTCTACCAAACTGAGATTACCCTCTATGGTGTGATGCTAAATCTCTGTTTGGCTTTTTATTTTTTAAAGGCTTAAGCAGATTCTACATGTTTAAAAAGATCAGATCCCAGGTTATTAATATTTTAGCAACTACAAAAAAATTAAGCTAAAATTCTCGACAACATCACTGATTCATTTTCATCTATTGCCTTTGTTGTTTCACACATTGGGGAATATTTGGCTGGGGTCTATGATTTGGGAGAATTATTAAAAAAGGGTTTTTATTGCTTACAATGATTTTCAATAATAGGTCAGCAAATGAAGGGATTTAAATACATGTTTTATTGAAAGTTTAAAAATAGTTTAGATTCAAAGGAATGCTCTAATGTAAATCTAAGGTTTTAAAAATTCAGAACAGGTTGTTAGTTGTTATTACAAATATGCTTAATATTCCTACTATAGACTATGGCCAGGAAACATTAAGTATCTATCTATCTGTCTATCTATCTTCACTCTGTTCTCTGCCTATAATATCTAGCTGTTGTTAGTTTTTATTCATTTGATTCAACTTATAGCAAGACCATATGATGTAGAATAGCATGGAAGCACTCTATTTTCTTGACTGTAATATTAATAGAAGTAAATCGCCATTTTTTTTCTATAGTGACACTGAGGAGGGGCAGCGTGTGAACCATAAAACCTGAGGTTAGTAGTTCTTGGAACATTTATAATAGTGTAACTCACTTTATAAAAATATTGTAAATATATAACAACACAAAAGGATATTCTGTGGCTTTTAAACTGTAAAATGTGTGTGTGTGTGTGTGTGTGTGTGTGTGTGTGTGTGTGTGTGAGACAGAACAACATGGATGTGTGTTATCTTCAACTTTTCATAACGGGATAAATTAACATTCCTCAAAATAGAAAAATACTAAAGAAAAAGTATGATCTCAGCCTTTCAAACAGAATCCACTTGGGTACTGGTTAATACTCTGTCCAACATTAAACCTTTAGCTGTGATCATAAAAGGATAGATATCCTTAAATATTACTATTACAGAATATATAGAATAGGCAAATATATGATGTTGTTGTTTTTAGGAGCCATCAAGTAGACTACAACTCATAGCAACCCTATAAATAACAGGTCTGAACCTTGTCCCATCCTGCACCGTCTTTACAATCTCCATTATGCTCAAGTCCATTGCTGTCCTGCTGTGTCAATCCATCTTTTTGAGGGTCTTCCTTTATTTCTCTGACCCTCTACCTTTCTAAACATGATGTCTTTTTCAAGGACTGGTCTCTTCTAATTACTTTATTGGCTAAAGTACATGAGGCAAAGTTTAAAAATTCTTGTCTCTAAGTAGGACTCTGGTTGTATTTCCTCCAAAACAAATTTGTTTATCCTTTTGAAAGTTCAATGCTCTTCACTAAAATCACTAATTTAAACTGATTGATTGATTTTTAATTTAAAATCACTAATTTAAAAGCATTGATTCTTCCAATGTGTCATCTGCATAACACAAGTGAGCCTTCCTCCAATCCTGATGAGATATTCTTCTTCAGTCAGTTCAGCTTCTCAAATTATTTTCTCAGCATACAGATTGAATAGATATGGAGAAACGGTAAAATCTTGATGTACACCTTTCCTGACTGTAAACCATGTAGTTTTCCCTTGTTCTGTTCAGACAGCTTATTCTTAGATTTATTCTTAGCTTATTCTCAAGACATCTAACAGTCTCGAGATTCTCACTCTTCTCAATGTTAGCCATAATTTATCATGATCCACTTATCTGTCAGTTTGCTATACAGTAGTAACTTGTGTGTTGCTGGAAGATATGCTTCAGTATTTCAATACTAGCAGAGTCACCCATGAAGAACAAATTTCAGCAGAGCTTCCAGACTAAGCAGAACTGGCCATCCACTTCTGAAGTAATATGGCTTTTAAAATCCTGAGGATAATGGAGAACATTATTGAATATAATGCTGCAAGATGAATCCCTCAGGTAGCAGGCCACTCAAAATGTGACTAGTCAAGAGCTTCTGTCTCAAAATAGAGCAATAGCAACAATATAGATGGAGTAGAACTTTTACGAGAGAATAGTCTAAAAGTATTACACTTTAGGGCATTATGTGTATCGTAGGAGTACGCAATGAGGGTTGCACAGTGGATTATATTTGGGGGTGGGGGGTGGGGATTGGGGAGGTGCAGGGGGGATTGTGTATCAATGAGGGAGTTTTTCTTTAGTTTTTCAAGGAGAGGAGCAAACGGGGGCGGGGGAAGGGAGGAATGGGAGAGGGGGGCGTGTGGGGAGAAGGGTGCAACAATGAATGAATGGAATTCCAAAATCTCTGTAGATGTTCATTGAAATGAAAAATAAACAAACTAAATTAAAAAAATAAAAATAAAAATAAACCTTTTACCCAACAAAAGACCTTCACTTGCTAATGTAGCAATATTCAAAATGAAGAGACAGTTGAAAACACCCATTAATGATTGGAACATGGAATAGATTAATTATGAATCCAGGAAAATTATGAGTTGTAAAAAATGAAGTGGAAAGCACACATTTTCACATCTTAGCCATGAGTGAGCTGAGATTGACTGGCATTGGCCATTTTGAATCAGACAATCTTATGATCTATTATGTCAGGAATTATGAAGAGGAATGATATACTATTAATAATAAAAAAAGATAAATAAAGTGATAATTTTAAGATCTGTTAAAGAATGATATGCTATGAATGATAGAATACTATCCATAGATATAGAAAGAAGATCTGTTAATAAAATTATTGTTCAAATATTTAAACTAATCATTAAAGCCATAAATGATAGAATTGAGGATTTTCACCAACTTTCCAGATTCTACTAATAGATGCAGGCTTGGATGCATTCATCAGCCTATGTCAGGAAATTTGGAGGGTAGTTGTTTGGTCAATGGATTGGAAGAGCTCCAAATTTGCTCTCATTCCTAAGAAAGGTGATCAAACTGAATGTGGAAACTATTAAGCAATATAATTAATATCACATGCAAGCAAAATACTGCTAAAGATCATTCAAAATTACTAGTACAGTACATAGGTAGGGAACTGTAAGAGGTTCAAGCAGGATTTAAAAGAGGCTGTAGCACCAGGGATATAATTACTCATGTCAGAGAGATTTTGGCGGAAAGTAAAGAATACAGAAGGATGTCTATTTATACTTTGCTGACTATGCAAAAGTATTTGACTGGGTGGATCATAACAAGTTGTGGCTGACATTGAGAAGAGGGGGAATCCCAGAGTACTTAATTGTGCTTATACAAAACCTACACCTGGACAAGGAGGCTGTTGTGTGAACAAAGCAGGCAAACATTGCATGATTCAAAATGAAGAAGGGAGTGTATCAAAATTATATTTTCTCCCCTGTTTAATCTGCATAATTTGCAAATTATTCAAGATGCTGGACTTTATTAAGAGGAATGTGGAATCAGGATTGGAGGGGGGCTCTTCAATAACCTCCATTATACAGATGATGCAACCTTGATTGTTGAAGGTGAGGAGGATTTGAAGCACTTGTTGAAGAAGATCAAGGAATGCAGCCTTCTGTATGGATTGCATATCAACATCAAAAAACCAAAGATTCCTACCACTGGACTGATATGCAGCATCATAATGGAAGGAGAAGAGACTGAAACTGTCAACTACTTCATCTTACTTGGATCCACAATTAATACCCTTGTACCAGCAGCCAGAAAATAAGGAGACATTGCACTGAGAAAATCTGCAGTAAGGGACCTCTCCAGATTAATGAGGAGTAGTGAGGTTAATTTGAGGAATAAATTGTGCCTGATTCGGCCATGGCCTTTCTGATCACTTGCTGTGCATCTGAGAGCTGAACAACAAATTAGGGATGATGGAAGAAGACTTGACGTCTTTGAGCTGTGGTGTTTGAGAAGAGCACAGACCATGCCAGAGATGGACAAAAGAACAAATATGTCTTGAAGTGAGTGCAGCCAGAGTGCTCTTTAGAGGCAAGAATGATGATGCTTCATCTCACATACTTTGGGAATGTTCCTGGGAGGGGCTATTCATTGGAGAGGAAGGATGACACTAGGAAGAGTGAATGGTTGGTGAAGGAGAGGAAGACCCTCAACCAGGTGGTTTGGCACAGTGACTGCTGCAATGGCTTCTAATGTGTTAGGAAGTGTGAGAATAGGATAGAACAGGGTTCAGATGTTCAGTTCATAGGTTCATTATAAATCATACCTGACTTGATGGCACCTAACAACAACAATCAAGTTTTGCAGTCCAAAACTGATCTAACACACAATCAAAATTGATTATTAATTATAAATAGTGTACAAATGTTGGAAACAAATAAAGAATGGTAATAAGAAAACATAGCCTTGCTGATAGAAATTAGTCTGGACATCACATGATAAAATTTATAGCATCAAAGATTTATTAGTTGTAAATAATTTTTCAAAAAATAAATCAATTACAACTATGCATATAGACATCTTACTGGATGCACAGGAATCACATGGACTACATCTGTAGAAAGACACAATGGAGAAGCTCAGTATTATCAGTCAAAACAAATCAAGGTGTGACGATGGAACAAATCATCAGTCATATATAAATTCAAATTGAAGGTGACTGCGAAGAAAATGAACACATTCATCTCAGAGAGGGTTAAATCAGGCTGCTCCTTGGAGGCAAGGATTCTGAGGCTTCGTCTGACATACTTTGGACATGTTGCAAGGAGGGACCAGTCCTTGGAGAAGGACGTCATACTTGGGAGGGTGGAGGGACAGTGTAGGAGGGGAAGACCCTCTATGAGATGGATTGATTCAGTGACTGGGGTAATAGATGTCGGTGTGTCAAGAGACAGTGAGATTGGCACAGACAGGACAGAGAAGGGCTTAGGGCTCTTGTACATAGAGCCACTATGAGTCTCAAGAGACTCAATGGCACATAACAACAACAACAACAACATAGAACCAGAATACCACCTTGAATATGTCCAACTGAATTAAAAAAAAAAAACAACTCAAGTTTAGTTTGATGCTCTGAACATTAATGACTAAAGGCCACAAGAACTGTGGGAAAATACCAAGGACATTTTCCATGATAAGAAAAATGGTCATTACAAATTCAAGGAAGTAAGAAAAGAGAAAAAGACATATGCCAAAAGAGATTCTGAAAGATTCACTAAACTGAAAAAAGTCAAAACAAGAGGAAGAATGTTTAAGTAAGAGAGCTGAAAAATGGATTTCAAAGGATACATTTAATAGTCAAAGACAAAGAATTGTAATGAATTGTGCAAGGAGCTGGAGTCAGAAAACCAAAAGGGAAGAAGAGGCTAGACATTTTTCAGGGTGAAAGAACTGAAGAACAAATTCAACTATAAAGTATAATACTGAAAGATTTTAGGAGCAAAAAGGGATTCAATACTGTAAAATACAATATATATGAATGATTCCATGAAACATAAATGAAAGTAGAAAACAATGCAAATGAATGAAACATACTGTAAAGATATTACTATATGAAAATAAATAAAAATATTTAAAAAAATTCAGAGGTGGTGAAGGAGAAAAGGAGCTCTGATGGTCTAGTGGTAAGAAGCTGCATTACAATTCCAAAGTCATGGTGTTAGAATCCACTAACTGCTCCGTGGGAGAAATCCCCTCCTACGAGATTTACTGTCTCTGAAAATTCACTGGCAAGTCATCTATGGGTTGGTTCTGATTTGATGACACACAATAACAGTGGGCAAAAGATTGAGTAATATAGAAAGAGAGAGGGAGAGAGAGAGTGTGTGTGACACAGATGGAAGAAGTATACAGAGTCACTGTATTACAAAGAATTGGTTGACACTGAATCATTTCAGAAAGTAGCACATATCTGGAATCAAGAGTACTGAAGAAAGAAGTACAAGCTGCACAGAAAGCACTGGCAAAAAAAAAAATAAGATTCCAGGAACTGATGAACTCCCAATTAAAGTGTTTCAGGAAACAGATACAATCCTGGACACAGTCATTAGGCTATGCCAAGAAATTTGGAAGACAATTACTTGGAAGAGATCCATGTTTGTACCTTTTCCAGAAAAGGGTGATAAAAGAGTGTGGGAATAATTAAGTAATGTCATTAAATCATCCATGCAAGTAAAATTTTGCTGAAGATTATTAATAAATGAGTGGAAAAGTACATTAACAGGAGGCTTCCAGAAATATAAGGTGGCTTCACAAGAGCCTGTGGAACAAGGGACTCCATTGCTGATTTCAGGTGGATCTTCACTGAATGTAGAGCATACCAGAAAAATACTTAATTTTATCTATTGATTATGCAAAGTTCATTTAACAGTGTGGATCATAACAAGTTAAGGATAGGCAACTGTTTAGCTATCAGGATTTAATAGTGCTAAAACAGGGACAGGAGGGAGCTGTGCTGCCAATCCAAAAGTGGTGTTGTGAACCATAGAGTCAGAATCAACCCCTAAGACCCATAGCTGACACTCTGGCAGGTTTTCAGAGGCAGTTAATAGCATGGGAAGAGACTGCCCATCCTTCTCCCTTCAAACTGCTTGCAGCATTAGGGATTGCAGCACAGCTTCTTGCTATGAGGCAAACAGAACTCCCTAATTTACATGTAGGGGCTTCTAATCAATTCACCAGCTGCTCCCCAGGAGAAAGATAAGCAATTTCCTCCCATGCAATTATAACCTCTAAAACCTAGAGGGTCAGTGGTAAGTTCTAACTTAATGGCACACAACAACAATAGGGGCAAGAGGGGAAGGGAGAGAAAGAACCACTTTTGGAGATCATTGAGTTTCTTTTATTGGTGATAAAAAATTTGGCAACAGATATTGATTATATTTGCATATCAATATTGTTGCAATTATTATTGCTATGCTGTACACATGAAACACATTAAATTGGCAAGTGTGTGATTTATATTCCTCTAACAATGACAAGAGATGACAGAAGGAGAAATTATGAGCTGTGGTGTTGGAGAAGAGTACTGAATATACCATTGACTGCTAGGAGAACAAACAAGTTCAACCTTAAGAGGGTGAAACCAGGCTTCTCTCTGGAAGCAAGGATTCTGAAGCTGCTTCTGACATACTTTGGACATGTTGCAAGGAGGAACCAGTCCTTGGAAAGGGATGTTGTGCTTGCGAGGGTGGAGGGACAGCACAGAGGAAGACCCTGGATGAGATGGATTGACTCAGTGATTGGGATAAGGCGGGTAGGTGTGTCAGAGATAACAAGGTTGGCTCAGGATTGAGCAGGGTTCACAGCTCTTCACAGGGTCACTATGAGTCTCAAGTGACTCGGCGACACATAACAGTAATAACAAACAAAAAAGAAGTAAAAGAGGAGATGAGAAACTGGCAGTTGATGTGTGCAGGGTAAATAGAATAATGTCTATTTGTCAATTAGTGCAGAAGTACTTGCAACAATTTAACTAAACTGCTATATTGGCGTGTATCAGCTATATTAAAACAGATTCTGCATTTTAGTAACCTCTTGTGTGTCAGAGGATTACTGTGCTCCATATGATTGTAAGTTGCAGATTTTTCAAAAGTAGAAGTGTACCTCTGGATGGACTTGAACCTCCAATCTTTTGATTAGCAACCAATGCACTAACCATTTGCACCACCAAACCAGGGACTGTAAAGTAATGAATTCTAACTTACAAAACTGTCATCTCAATGTACAAAACACAGAGAAAACTCACTATTTTGGGTTGATCATTTTCGAATTATATCATTTCTTTGGAGAGCTCCAATGGCATAATCTGTTGGGAGTTGTACTTCTAACCCAAAGACGGCACACTCTCTGTTGGTTCAAATCCTCTTGCAGCTCTCTATCAAAAGATAGCTAGTCTCCTCTTATGTAATTTACAGCCTCAGTAAATCCAATGAAGGGTCATTTCTTAACTGGACAACAGGCTTGTGTCTTCATCACTTGTATCAGGCAACCTAGCATCACAACAAAATCTCCAGCCCTGACTGGTAACAGGAAGCCGTAACTGAACTTATGGTGCTGATGGTCCTCTTATCAGTGAGATGAATCTTGTGTTGGTAATTAGAATATAGTTGTTGGGCAAGTTTTCCGGCAATTATTAGATTATATTATCTAATAGAATCAGTCCTGCATGACTATTTTTCTGAGACAGTTTTCTTCTTAAAAAATATTTTTATTATTAATTTCAATGAAAATTTACAGATACTACCTTGGATTTCCATTCACTCATTGTTGCAATTTTCTCCCCTTCCAACCCTCCTCCCTCCTAGTACACTCCCCTCTTGGAAAAGAAAAAAGATTCTTTTTTTTTCATTAAAATTAATAAAATTTAATAATAATAAAAAAAGAAAATATTGAAAAAAAGAAGTAGACCCATAGATGACTCAGGAGTAGCCAACAAGGACTTTAAAATAATTATAGTCAACACACACCAGCGAGCCCTGATGGCTTAGTGGGAAGGAGATGCACTGCCAACCCAAAGTCGTACAGTTTGAATCCACCAGTCGCTCTACTGAAGAAAGATGGATAATCTCCTCCCATGCAATTTACTGCCTATGAAAACCTGCTATGAATTGGTTCTGAACCATGATACACAACAACAACAGCAACGTAAGTATAAGTCACTCTTTCAAAGGCTTTGAGTCAGAACTGTTTTCTAGCTGACTTTCCGAGGAGTTTTGGAGGTTTTCAGTCAGAAATCTTTGTCTTCCTTCCACAGAGTTTCTGGTCGACTTGCACGGACACCAAGGCCCAGTCACCCTTTAGACAGCATGCAACTCCCTACTGACCACTCCAGGAGGGGTCAGTTGTTGGAAAAAGAAGTCACCCTTGGAAATGCAGCTGATTAGAGGAAGAGAGGAAGACCCTCAAAGAGAGGGATTGGCGCCATGATTGTAACAAAGGATCTGTCCATGCTTCAGGTCACGAGGATGGCACAGACAGGTCAAGGCTCCGATCCGCTGGTCATGGGGTCGCTGAGTTGTGGTCAACTCAACAGCACCTCCAAGGAGCAGCCTGGTTTCACTCTCTTCAGGACAAACCTTTTTGTTCTCCTAGCAATCCATGGTATTGTCAATACTCTTCTCCAGCACCACAGCTCAAAGCCGTAAATTTTCCATCATCCCTAGTCATTGTCCAGCTTTATGATGCATAGCACTTAATTGTGAAGACCATGTCCTGGATTAGGTGCACCTTCGTCTCCAGAGTGACATCATTGCTCTTCATTACTCTGGAGATGTCCCTGACAGCAGACTTTCCAAATACCATTAATCTTTTGATTTCCTGGCTGCTGGAACCAAGATTGTTGATTGTGGAGCCAAGCAAACTGAAGCTGCTAACAATCTCAATCTCGTCAGTGTCTATCATAATGCTGCCAATCAGCCCAGAGGTGAGAATCTTTGTTTTCTTGAAGTTGAGCTTCAATCCATATTGAAGACTGTAGTCTATGACCTTCTGCAGCAAGTGCTTCAGGTCTTCCTCAGTTTCATCAGTTGTGTCATGAGAGACCGAAGACGCAGAGTCTTTGACAGAGTCACATTGGTCTCCAGCTTGCAGAAAGTTCCACAGTTGAAGGTAATCCTTTCCAAAATAATGACCAGAACAGAAGGCAGTTGGCGCAGGCAGAGTCTCGACATAGCATCTGTTTTGCGGTCACACTGCTCGCAGTAGTACTGGTTGTCACCTGTGACCTGCTCTTCCCGGAACAACGCCTGCACAGACTCAGCCACGGAGCACAGGGGCCCTCCGTCGACCTGCGTCGCTGGCACCATGAGGAACAGCAGCTCTTCTTCCTGCCTCGTCTCCTCCCGACACTTCTCGCACGGGATCACGTGTTCTGTGGTCATCTGGACCAGCTGCCCCAGCTCCGCTCACTCAGCAGCCATCCTGGTCAGCAGGGTCTGGAAGAACTTCAGGATGTCCTGCTGCTGGTGCACATTTCTCAGCCCCAGGCAGCGGGTGATGGCGGAGGTGGTCACAGGCCCCTGGGCCGTCTGCAGAGCCACAAAGACCTTCCTCAGCTGAGTGACCAGGCTGGACTCCTCCAGGTCCTCACAGCTGAGGATGGCATGGCGGAACTCTGGCGTGAAGAAGAGGCACTGCAGGAGGCTGTTCAGGTAGCAGGTGGTGCCCTGGTTGGTCAGACCTGGGTAGGCTGCCATTGATGGAGCCTCTTCTGCACCAGGACCTTCCATCGCTAAGGCCTCAGCTGGCACAGGAACCCTGCGGCTGGCTGATCTCAAGACCTGGATGCCTGCCAAGTGGGCAGCCTGTTCCCTCCACAGCAGGTGTGAGCGGAGCCTGGGTCCTTGCACTGGGCCACCTGTCTGTCCAGGTCCCGGGCCCCTCCCGTCTGGGGCTGTTGTTTTACTATCCCCCCCCCCACGCCGGAAATCCTGGGTACCTGTGAGAAACGCCTGTCCTCAAGCCTCACTTCCGCCCAAGACCACGCTTGTCAGAGCTTTCAAGGGCTTGCTCCCGC
>NW_006399770.1:25139140-25140580 GCF_000299155.1 Elephantulus edwardii
CCGGAAATCCTGGGTACCTGTGAGAAACGCCTGTCCTCAAGCCTCACTTCCGCCCAAGACCACGCTTGTCAGAGCTTTCAAGGGCTTGCTCCCGCTGGAAATCCTGGGTACCTGGACATCGTTGCTCCTCCGTACCTTGGAGAGATCTCTGACAGTAGACTTTCACAATGCAATTCATCTTTTAATTTCCTGGCTGCTGGTACCAAAAGTGTTGATTGTAGAGCCAAGCAAACTGAAGCTATTAATCTCAATCTCTTCACCATCTACCATGATGTTGCCAATTGTCCCAGTGGTGAGAATCTTTGTTTTCTTGATGTTGCGCTTCAATCCAGATGCTGATTGTGGAACAGACCACCAGCTACTCATATTCAAGTTCAAGCTGAAGCTGAAGAAAATCAACTTCACAGGAACCAAAATTTGTTCTTGAGTCTTTTTTGCCTGAATTTCAAACTGTCTCAGGACAAGGTTTAAGGCCTTGAACACTAATGAGTGAAGATCAGATGAGCTGTGGGAAGATATCAAGAATATAATACAGGAAGAATGCAAAAGTTCATGGCAAAGACAGAGGAGGAAGAAAAGACCAAGATAGATTTCAGAAGAAACTCTGAATATTGCACTAGAGCACCGAGAAGCCAAAGCAAAGGGAAGAAACCAAGATATTAAGGAGTTAAACAGAAGATTCCAAAGGACAAGATGGGAAGACAAAGTAAAATATTACAATGAAATGTGCAAGGAGCTGGAGTCAGAAAATCAAAGGGGCCGAAATTGCTCAACATTTCTTTTCTTTCTTTTTTTTTTTTAATTTCAGTAAAAATTTACAGAGACTTTGGATTTCCATTCATTCATTGTTGCACTTTTCTCCCCTCACAACCCTCCCCCCTAGTATGCTACCCTCTTGGAAAAGTAAAAGAAAAATTTTTTCATTGTTTGACAAACCCTCCCCCAGGTCCACTCCACCATAGAGCCTTCGCTCTAGACTCCTGTCATGATAAAAATACCTAATTACATATTCCTTTTAAACAGTTTTCTCCCTCATCTGTTTCAATGCAATATACATTATTGAACCCATTTTTCTCAGTCTCTCCCCAACCCCAACGTCAGTCCTGTTTTACAACAGTGGCACCACGCAGTATTTGTCCTTTTGTGACTGAGATACTTCACTCAGCATAATGGCCTCCAGGTTCACCATTTTGAATAATATTGCATAAGTTCCTTGTTTTTCAATGCAGCATAGTATGCCATTGTGTGAATATACCACAGTTCTCTATCCATGTGTTTGTCGATGGGCACTTTTCTAAAGTCACAGACTGCAGCCTACAATATGGATTGAGGCTCAATGTCAAGAAGACAACGATTCTCACCACTGGATGGACCAATTGGCAGCATCAGGATGGATGGTGAAGAGATTGAGATTGTACACAGCTTTAGTTTGCTTGGCTC
>NW_006399770.1:25140900-25160628 GCF_000299155.1 Elephantulus edwardii
GACATCATGCTTGGGAGGGTGGAGGGACAGTGCAGGAGAGGAAGGCCCTCTATGAGGTGGATTGATTCAGTGACTGGGATAATTGGAATGGGAGTGTCAGAGACAGTGCGATTGGTACAGGACAGAGCAGAGTTTAGGGCTGTTGTGCATAGGGTCGCTATGAGTCGCAAACGACTCGATGAGCACATGACAACAAACAACAACATCAGTAATTTTTACTGTCATTTCTTCTTTGGAACATTTAACTGTTCCTGTCCAGGATTTCATCAGAGTGGCTCTTTTTTCATTTGGACAAGCTAGTGATTTCCCCCATTTTAATTAATCTATAATTCCCAGATGGTATATCCCATAAGGAGTTGAGCTGTCAACCTAAAGGCCAGTTCAAATCCACCAACAGTTCAAAGAGAGAAAGATGGACAATCTCCTCTCATGTGATTTACAGCCTCAGAAACCCACTGGAGGCTCAGCCCTGAGTCCGTTCTGACTTGATGACAATGAGAGTTTTGAGTAATGCTAAATAAATCCTCTAAATTTCATTGTAAAGTCTGAATGATTTCTGAGTACAGCAACCTCATTAAGTTTTAATAAAAGCAGATTGTCTTCAATAGTGCATCCATTTTATATATAGTGTCTAAAACTCACTGCTTTCAAACTGGTTCCAACTCATTGTGATTTTCTACTAGGTTTTTGAGATTGTAAGTCTTTATAAAGAGAAATTGCCCATTTATCCGATGGAATAACTTGTGGTTTGGTTATCAACTGACCTTTTAGGCATTGATCTAACACGTGTAATATAATGCAGTATAATTAATGAATCAATCAACTGGGATGATAGTAGTCTAGGGGAGATCCTAAACCTAATCATTTATAAACAATAAAAACATCAAAATAAACACAGGTACACGAAGAAGACAAGTGAGGATAAGAAGTAAGTAAAAGAATACCTATCATCTTTGAAAGACACTAGAAAAAAAGGGAGTGGTTCACAGATGGAAGGAACCCAACTAAGACCTTCCCTAATTTGGACTTTCAGCCTCTGTAACTGTGAGGAAATAACCTTTATTTATTTTTTTTAACTCACTCACTTGTGGCCTTTTTTTTTCCCACTTGTTGTCTTTGTGTTTCATGTTATTTGTGTTATGTGAAATCAAGTCAGAACCCACTTGCAGAAGAGGTTCACCTCTCTCTACAGGAGCAGCTGGTGGATTGGAACAGTGTGCCTTTCAGTTGACAGCTCAACTTCTAGTCATGATTGGCCACCATAGTTCCCTTGTGTTATAATGGCATTAGATAATTAAGTAAATTTCTGGTGATTTAGTCCATACAGAGCTGTGTTGCCAATCCAAAAGTCCACCTCCCTTGCAGTCCTAACCCACAAACAGCTCCTTTGGAGAAAGATGGCCAATTTCTTCCCATATGATATGTAGCTTCCAAAAGCCCTCTGGGAAATCATCTGTTAATCAGTTCTGACTTGACTACAAGTGACTTTTCCTTTCCTCACTCACTCATTCACTGCTTTGAAGTGTTTCAAGTCATATGATCCTCCAATGGGTTTCTGAGGCAGTAAATCACACTCTACTCATCTTTTTCCCTTGCTGGTGGAGTCAAACTGCAGAGATGTGCACCCTTTGGATTAGGAGCACAACTCAAATATTTTTCTGAGTTTTCTTGTCATCCAGTGTTATATATCATTTATTGTAATGTTTATTGGGGTTTAGGAAATACATCAAAAACAAAATTCAGTAAAATTGGTTGTCTTTTTGTCATAGTGACCTGTTAGGATTGAAAAGAACTATTTGATAGGGTTGCTAAGACATGAAGAAATCAAAGATTCTCACCACTGGGCCTATTGGCAGTATTATGATAGACGATTAAGAGATTGAGACTGTTAACAGCTTAAGTTTGCTTGGCTCCACAGTCAACAGTCTTGGTACCAGCAAATAGGAAATTAAAAGACGAATTGCATTGGGAAAGTCTTGCTCTTGGAGCAAGTTGAATTTCCCGGTGGTTTAGTGGCAAAAGTTTTCTGTAAATATTTATTCTCTTGAGGCACTCTGAGTTGGGCTGAAGGCAGGTGTGCATGTAGCTTGGTGATAGAAGTTTACCTGCTCTTTTTTCCATGAACAAAGACATGAAATATGGGACTCAGGCATGGAGAGGATCTTGTAATATATCTAAAGAATTTATCATGCCAACATAGCTCCATGGATGTGGGACAGTTAAAAAGACAAAGTTGTGATGTATCCATATGAAATGTACTGCTGTAAATTCACTGCATGTTATTACTTGCCAACATATATTTTTCATGTTTTAATAAATCACAAAACAGCATTCACAGGCTGACTCACTTGGAAAAAGTAGAAAATAGTTATCATGCTCTTTCAGAGAATGAATTCTCTTCAGCCTGCCTAGCAACCAGTTTAAGCAAAAAATGAATTCAAAATTACCAATACAGCAAAGGAAGAAATGTATGCCACTGTATTAAAAATGTATTCACATTAGGCAAACATCATACAATGCCACCAATGGAGGATTTTACACTTGAACATAAATAGATGTAAGTTCAGAATGTGGAGACTACAAAAGAAAAAGGAAACAAAACAACACAATAGCTTACTGACTACATCAGTAGACCAAAGTACACGTCAAGTACAGTAAGCCGGCTGGCTTGTCTACATAAATCATCATTCTAGGTGGCTGTCATCATCATGTAAAAGATGAACAGATTAATAAAGTATGAAACATATTAAGACTATCCTGCTGCATAGGTAGAAGAATACATATGATTTGGGGGGGTTAGGAAATGCATCAAAACCAAAATGAAGTAAAATCTTTGTTATCTTTTTGTCATAGTGACATGTTAGGATTGAAAAGAATTATTTGATAGGGTTTCTAAGACATCAAGGAGACAATGATTCTCACCACTGGGCCTATTGGCAGCATTACGATAGATGGTGAAGAGTTTGACATTGTTAACAGCTTAAATTTGCTTGCCTCCACAGTCAACACTCTTGGTACCAGCAAATAGGAAATTAAAAGACGAATTGCACTGGGAAAGTCTGCTGTCAAGAACCTCTCCAGAGTACTCAAGAGCAATGATGTCAGTCTGGAAACTAAAGTACACCTGATCCAGGGCAAAGTCTTTGCAATTACATGCTAGGCATCAGAAAGCTGGACAATGACTAGGGATGACAGAGAGAAAATCGATTCCTTTAAAAAGCTCTGGTACTGGAAAAGAGTATTGGATATGCCATGGACTGTCTGAGAACAAACAGGTTTGTCCGAGAGAGGGTGAGACCAGGTTGTTCCTTGGAAGCAAGGATTCTGAGGCTTCTTCTGACATACTTTGGGCATGTTGCAAGAAGTGATCAGTACTTGGAGAGGGACATCATGCTTGGAAGGGTGGAGGACAGCTCAAGAGAGGAAGACCCTTAGTGACATGGATTGATTCAGTGACTCAGGTAATGAGGGCAGGTGTGTCAGAGACAGTAAGGTTGGCACAGGATAGAGCAGAGTTCAGAGCTGTTGTACACAGGGTGACTATGAGTCAAAAGCAACTAGATGGCACATAACAACAACATTAATCTTTAAGGAAGAATTACTGAGAGTGAAGTGTGTTATGAGTTGAGTTATGCTGCCAACTAAAAGATCTGCAGTTCAAATCCCATAGTTGCTCTGCAGAAAAAAGTTGGACAATCTCATCCCACAAAGACTTACAGACTTAGAAACCCAATCGAAGATCACTTGGAGTTGGAATCAACTCAACAACAGTGGAATCTCTAAGGAAATGAGTTGCCACCTCTTTCTCCCACTGGGAGTTCAAATTGCACACTTTTATATTAAAAAGACAAATACTTAACCACTAGTCTACCAAGGCTCCAATAAGGAATTTTATTAGGTTTCAAAATATACTTAAGACATTTAGCTAGTTTACTATTTACATTTGGAAATCTTGACTAAAGGACAAAAGTTATACAAGTGTCCAGGTCTTTCGTTAATAGGGTCACTATGAGTCGCCTATAACTTGATAGCACTTAACAACAACAACAACAGCATAGAGAGAGATCAGATGGCCTAGTGGACAGAAAGTCATACTTCCAAGCCAAAGGTGTGTGACTCTACTCCACAGCCCTCAGGCCTACATTTAATTGTTTTTGGTGAAACATTCTTCTAGGTCATATAATGCTGGTATGTCCACTTGTTGTACAGAGGTAACTCATGGTTGCTGTGAAGCTGAACACTGTGACAAATGGGAGAATGGTGGAGAGTGTTTGGTGGAGCTCCCTGCTTAAAATAAGCTTGGAAGCAGGAGTGGCATCCACTTCTATAATAGCTTGCTTCTGGAAACCCTACGAACCTGGAGAAAAGGACGAAAGTTATACAGATGTCCAGGTCTTTCATTCATAGGGTCGCTATGAGTCACCTATGACTCGATGGCACTTAACAACAGCAACAACATCCTGCACCAATTTCATTGACTCTGACACACCTAATGTCTTTGCCCCAGTTGTTGTGTCAATCCATCTCATCTGAGGTCTTGCTCTCTTGAGCTGCCCCTCCACCCTTGCAAGCATGGTGTCCTTCTCCAAGGATCTGTCCCTCCTGTCCACATGCCTGAATTACATGAGACGGAGTTTCAAAATCCTTGCATCCAAGGAGAAACGTGGTTTCACCCTCTCCAAGACAGACCTATTTGTTCTCCTGACAGTGCATGGTATGTTCAATACTCTTCTCCAGTACCACAATTAAAAAAAACATCAATTCTTCTTCTGTTATCCTTAGTCATTGTCTAGCTCTCTAATGTAGAGCGTGTAATTGTGAAGACCATGTCCTGAATCAGGCACACCTTAGTCTCTACACTGACTCAGTTGCTCCTCAGTACTCTGGAGAGGTCCCTAACAGCACACTTTCCCAGTGCAATTCATCTTTTGATTTCCTGAATGCTGGTGCTGAGAGTGTTGATTGTGGAGCCAAGTAAGCTAAAATTGTTAACAACCTGAATCTCTATTCTATCCGTCATGGAGCTTCCTATTGGCCCAGTGGTGAGAATCTTTGTCTTTGTCATGTTAAGCTTCAATCCTTACTGAAGACTACAGTCCTAGATCTTCTGCAGCAAATGCTTGAGGTCCTGCTTGGTGTCAGCAAGTAAAGTTGCATCATCTGAATAATGTGTACTGTTAATGAGTCTTCCTCTAATCCTGATGCTACACTCCTCCCCATAAAGTTCAACCTCTTTAATGATCTGTTCTGCATAAATATTGAAACGGTATGGATACATCCCTGATGCATTCCTCTCCTAACTTTTAGCCATGCAGTTTCCTTGCTCTGTTCTGACAATTGCCTTCCAGTCCGAAAATGGGTTTTGCATGAGAACAATCAAATGTTCTGGGATTCCTATTCTCCTCAAAGTTAACCACAATTTGTTGTGATCTACACAGTCAAATGCCTTTGCATGATCAATTAAGCACAGATAAGCATTCCTTTGGTACTCTTTGCTTTCAGCCAAGAACTATCTGGTATTGGTGATCATGTCTGTAGTGCCACAGCCTCTTCTAAATCCAGGTTGTATTTCTGGTAGTTCTCTGTTAATGTTCCAATAATTTTTGGATAATCTTCAGCAGGATTTTGCTTGTGTGTGATATTAGTGATATTGTTCAATAATTTCAACACTCCATTGGATTACCTTTGGGGGGGGGATAGCAATAAATATGGATCTCTTCCAGTCAGTTGGCCAGGGAGTTTTCCTCCAGAATTTTTGGCACAACCTGGTGAGCATATCCATAGCAGCATCTGTTTGTTGAAGTTGTGTCAATTAACATGCCATCAATTCTTGAGGTCATGTTTTTTGCCAGTTCCTTCAGAGCAGCTTGAATTTCCTCCATTATCATTGTCTCTTGATCACATATTGTTCCATTAAATTCTTCTGTGAAAAAAAATATATATTTGGATTAATGTAAATTAGGACTTTAAAAGGTTTCATTTCAGAAAACGTTGGTAAAATTCAGATACATGTACTGACAAGCAGGCAGATAGGCAGATGGAAGAGGGGCTAATACATTTCTATGATGTAGCCTTCCAATTACCGTGAGTTTATGTTACTTTTTGCTGTTAAAATTATTCCTTAACACCACAAAGTTGTCTTGAAATTCTATAGTTGAACTTCTTAAAAGTCTTAACAAAAACTAACACATTTATTGAGTTGTTTCCATCTCATAGTGACCCTATAGGATATAGCAGTCTATGGATTTCTTTATTGTTCTTATCGTTTTAACATTTCTTTTCAAAGAATAAAAAGTATTTCTATGGTGTTTACTGCCGATTATATTGTTAAGATTTAAATTTCTTGTACTCACTATTATTGTTTCTTCATTTTGACTAGCATCCTATTGTATGAGAACATTGAAGAATGTAGAGTCCAAGACCTTGATGATTCTGCTGGTGGTATATAATTGTTTGTTGTTATTATGTGCCTTTAAGTTGGAACCAACTCATAATTAATCTTTCAGCAGGTTTTCTGAGTTTCTGAATCACATGGAGGATATTATCTATATTTCTTCTGCAGAGTAGTTGATGGGTTTGAACGGGTTGGCAGTGCCATTCCGTAACACTAGACCACCAGAAATCCCTTATAAATTGGAAACACCTAATTTGGAAATTAATTTAGCAGCATCTGACAAAACTGAATATTAAGTAATTCTACTCCAATGTATATATATACCCAAGGCCTATAACTCTTAGAATAAGCCCAAAAAAAGGGGGAGGGGGAGATCAAATAGTTGATTAAACTTATCAGGAATTGAAAGAGACAATTCCTCATTGTCCCGAGCAGTCTTGAACATTGTTGTTGTTGCTATGTGCCGTCGAGTCACTTGCAACTCATAGCGACCCTATGTACAACAGCCCTAAACCCTGCTCTATCCTGTGCTAAGCACACTGCCTCTGACACACCCATCCCGATTACCCCAGTCACTGAATCAGTCCACCTTATAGAGGGTCTTCCCCTCTTGCGCCAACCCTCCACCCTCCCGAGCGTGATGTCCCTCTCCAAGGATCTGTCCCTCCTTGCAACATGTCCAAAGTATGTCAGATGAAGCCCCAGAAGCCTTGTCTCCAAGGAGCAGCCTGGTTTAACCCTCTCCAGGATGAAGCTGCTTGTTTTCTTGGCAGTCCATGGTACATTCAATATTCTTCTGCAGCACGACAACTCAAAGGCATCAATTCTCTTTCTATCCTTCCTAGTCATTGTCCAACTCTCTGATGCATAAGAAGTGATTGCAAAGACCATAGCCTGTATCAGACTCACCTTAGTCTGCAGAGTGACACTATTGCTCTTCAGGACCTAGAGAGGTCCCTAACAGTAGACTTTCCCATTGCAATAAATTTTCCTTTTTTTATTTCTTCTCTACTGGTGCCAAGAGTGTTGACCGTGGAGCTAAGCAGACTAAAGTTGTTAACAATTTCAATCTCTTCACCATCCATCCTGATGCTGCCAATTGGTCCAGTGGTAAGAATCTTTGTCTTCTTGATATTGAGCCTCAATCCATATGGAAGGCTGCAGTCCTTGACCCTCTGCAGCAAATGTATCAGGTCTTCCTCAGTTTCAGCAAGCAGGGTTGTGTCATCTGCGTAACACAGATTGTTCATAGATCCTGATGCCACACTTCTCTTCATAGAGCCCAGCCTCTCGGATAATCTGTTCTGCATACAGGTTGAAAAGGTATGGAGACAGGACACATCCCTGGCATACACCTTTCCCACTTTTGGACCATGCCGTGTTACCCTGCTCCGTTCTGACGACTGCCTCTTGGTCCAAGTATAGGTTTCGCATTAGAACGATTCTGGGATTCCCATTCTTCTCAGAGTCAGCCACAGTTTGTTATGATCCACACAGTCAAATGCCTTTGCATAATCAATGAAACATAGATAGGCATTCTTCTGTTATTCCCTGCTCTCAGCTAAGATCCATCTAACATCAGCTACAATATCCCTAGTACCACAGAACAGACACGTACAACAGAACACACACATCTTGAGCATTATTGTGCCTTTATTAACCTTGCCTTATTTCCATTCAGTGCCCATTCATTGACATGGCTATGAAAAATTTCTAAGTGTGTTTCCAAACTCCTCTCACGAGAGCTATACTAATCCTGGCTGAGGAGCTCTTGACTTTGACACATTCTTCCCAATCTTATGATCCTTTGATCTCTCACACACAGAATTAAAAAAAAAAACAACTTCCTTGATTATTTCATTTCAATAAAGCATTTTCCTGAAATACAGACATCAAGGTTCTCAGACTTCTTATGCGACTGAAATGTCATTTGTACAGATACACTTTGCTGATGATCACTTAAAACAAAGTAAATTCAAGAGATGAAATAATAGATGATAACCTAGTGTTCCAAATGCAGCTAGTGGAGCTGAATGTTTATTAATAAGTGGTGGCATTGTGATGTGATTGGTAAGAGCATTTTCAAAGATTTGACATTTCTCTCTGTGGTTACTTATCTTGAATTTACGCCTTATTGCTTCTAATTTCTGAATTCTAAAGTAATTGCTATAAATAACTGGAATTTCTTAATTTCTTGACATATTTTTCATACATTTGGTCGGGTGCATTTTTGTGCAACGAGGTAGCTTTGCTATCCTCCTGCTATAGGATAACATTACTAAATTCTTGCACTTCTCAGAACACTGCAGTGTTTGGTTGCAGTCAAAAAACAAACTCCGTATTTCCAAACGACATTTTATATAACATAAAAGCAGTTCTTATTTTGCATTAACAAATCATTTCCTTGGACTAATTGGACTAATAAATTTCACAGACACTTAGTGGCCTTGAGTTTATTGAGATAAAATGTTATCCAAGATTATCTTTATTAACCTGTCAGCTGGCAAGCAGTGGAAGTAAGGAAAGATGAAAGGAAACGTGATGACCTAAGTTAGGCCTCTAGAGACATCCTACACTGAAATCATCAGGTGACCCCCATAAACTAAAGTTAAAAGAAAAATAAAAATAAGGAGCAGCTCTCAAAAAAGATGGACTGGTGCTTACTTAAGTGGCTATATAAGTCAATACACACGATGCAGTAGATTATTAATTATTATGGGGTTCATTGGTTTTTAAGGAACTCTGTCGCCCAGTCCATAGGGAGTAAACCAAGGCCAAGTCTCTCTGGTAATGCAAATCCATCAGTGGCTCCAGAACAACAATAACAACAAAAATTGTATGAGATATGATTTATCATATGATATATTGCAAATGCATTAAAAAATGACTAGTTCTGACAAACTAAGTCAGGGCTAAATTGGGCTAAAATATTATCTCTGTTTTCCATTGATTAGCTAAAAGTATTCTTCCTTTCTTACACCGTTGATGCCAGCAAGTTCAGCACTTATGGCATAATGTGGATCTCCTTCCATCCTTTGTCATATAGTTTCATTCTGCTATATCAGAAAGAGAGCTCATCAGACTAGAGAGCTCTGATGGCATAGCAGTTTGATCCTATGATGTAATACCACAGGAGAAAGATGAGCAAATGTCCTCCCATGCCACTTACTGGCACTGAAAACCTGTTGAAGGATAAACTCTGAGTCACCTGGGACTCAATTTTTTAACAGATACTTACATTAAGGGAATTTACCTCCTGCATTTGAATAAAAAAAATGCACAGTCTCTTCCTATGCAATTTATAACCTCAGTTATCCAATGAGGGTTCACTTGTGAACTGGTTCCAACTTGACAGCAAAGAAATTTGTCTTCTTGGATTTTCTTAAGCATTTTTTTATTTTATTAATTTTAATGAACATTTACAGATATTTTGGATTTCCATTTATTCATTGTTGCATTTTTCTCCCTGCCCACCTGTTTCCCCAAGTTTGCTCTTCTCTTTGAAAAGTAAAAGAAAATTTCTTTCATTGTTATACAATCTCCCCCCGGCCCCCAAGTACACTGCACTGTGCAGCCTTCATTCCGGACTATTGTCATGACCATAATACCCAATCATATATCACTTTTAAACTGTTCTCTCCTTCATCTGTTTCAATGCAGTATACATAATTTATCCAATTTTTCTCAGTTTAACCCCAAGCCTGATGTCTATTCCATTCTACAACAGTGGCACTAGAAAAAGAAAACAAAAAACAAAACCTTTGTGGCTGTCCCATACATATCTCCTTCATGGAAAGGAATCCAGCCTTTGGGGATATAACTTTCTAATTAATTTATCATTACTATTTTACCCTCCACATTCAATTGGATCACCCTTCTTGGGAATAGGAAAAAAATATAGACCTCATCCAATCCTCCTATAGACAGCCATCCTCCAAATTTCCTGGCAAAGACTGGTGAGTGCATCCAAGGCTGCATCTATTAATTGAAACAAGTCAATTGGTATCCCATCTATTCCTGGGGCCTTCCCCGTCCCCAATTCCTTCAATGTAGCCTACACTTCTTCTTTAATTATCATTGGCTCCTGTTCATATGAACTTCATGAAATTTTTCAGTGTCAATCAATTCTTTCTGGTACAGTGACTGTGTACTTCCTCCATCTTCTTTTGATGTTTTCTGGGTCATTCAGTACATTGCTCATAGTATCTTTCAACATTGCAACATGGAGCCTAAATTTATTTTTCAGTTCCTTCAGCTTGTGAAATGCAGAGTGAGTTCTTCCCTTTTTATTCTCCAATTCTAGATCTCTGCACGTTCCATTATAGTATTTTGCTTTGTCCTCCCGAGCTGCCCTTGGAAATCATCTGTTCATCTCTTTCACTTCTATATGTTTTCCTTCAGATTTGGCTTCTCAAATTTCCAGTATAATCCTTAGAGTCTCTTCTGACATCCATTTTGATATTTTCTTTCTCCTCTGTTTTTGTAATGACCTTTTGCTTTCCTCATGACTGATTTCCTTAATATCATCGCACAATTCATCTGGTCTTCTATCGTTGCTGTTAAATGTCTCAAATTTATTCTTAAGATGATCATGAAATTCCAAGAAAATTGAGTTTGGAAGATGGCTATCTGGCCAATGGATTGGAAGAGGTCCATATTTGTTCCTGTTCTCAAGAAAGGTGACCCACATGAATGTGGAATTATCAAACAATATCATTGGTATCACATGTTAGCAAAATACAGCTGAAGATCATTCAAAAATTGCTGGAACAGTAGAACATGGATAGGTAATTGGCGTAATTTCAAGCAGAATTTAGAAGAGGCTGTAGCACCCAGGATATCATTGCTGATATCATATGGACCCTGGCTGAAAATAAGGAATACCAGAAGAATGTCTATTTGTGCTTTATTAACTACACAAAGGTGTTTGTGTGTATCATGACAAGTTGTAGCTGACACAACTTTGAGAAGAATGGGAATCTCAGAGCACTTGATTGTGCTCAGGAGGAACCTATACCGGGACCAGGAGGCTGTTGTGTGAATGAAGCAGGGGAGCACTGCATGGTTTGGAATTGGAAAGGTAATATGTGAAGGATGTGTTCTATCTCCATACCTATTCAATCTATATGCTAAGCAAATTATCAGAGAAGCTGGACTCTATGAAGAGGAATGTGGCGTCAGGATTGGAGGGAAACTCATTAATAACCTGGGGTATACAGATGACCCAACTTTACTTATTAAAAGTGAGGAGGGTTTGAAGCATTTGTTGCAGAAGGTCAAGGAATGCAGCCTTCAGTATGAATTGTGTCTCAATATCAAAAAAACAAAGATTCTTACCACTGATCCTATAGGCATTATCACGATGGATGGAGAGAGGATTGAAACTGTCAACAACTTCATCTTACTTAGATCCACAAATAACACCCTTGGTACGAGCAGTCAGGAAATAAGGAGATGCATTGCACTGAGAAAATCTGTAGTTGGAGACCTTTCCAAAGTATGAGAAGTCGTGATGTCAGTTTGAGTACTAAGATGTGTCTGATTCAGGCCACGGTTTTTTCTAGTTACTAGCTATGCATTCAAGACCTGGACAATGAATAAGGATGACAGAAAAGGAATTGATGCCTTTGAGCTGTAGTTTTTGAGAAGAGCACTGAACATTTCACAGATGGCCAAGACGACAAATAGATATGTCTTGGAGAGGGTGCAGCCAGAGTGCTTTTTGGTGGCAAGAGAGATGAAATTCACTTCACATAATTTGGACATGTTGCTAGGAAGTGCTTTTCCTTGGAGAGGAACATGATGTTTGGAAGGGTGGACAGTCAGCGAAAGAGAGGAAGACCCTCACCAGTAGGTTAACAAGGTGATTGCTGCAATGGGCTTTTTTGTGAAAGGAAATATGAGGATGGTGCAGGACAACACTGGGTTCAGATCTTAGGGTCTCTGTGAGTGATTCTCAATTCAATGGAACCTAACAACAACAACAATATTTTACCTTCAAAAAAAAAGAAAGAAAAAAACAACAACTTGTGATGAGACAGAGTAGACAGTTTTCCTAAGGTAGATAACTTCTAGTGAGAATCCCTTACAGCAGACTTAACAGCTTCAGTTTGCTTGGCTCTACAATCAGCACTTTTGGTAAGACCAGCCAGGAAATTAAAAGATGAATGCCATTGTGAAAGTCTGCTGTCAGAGACCTCTCCAAAGTACTGAGGAGCAAAGATGTCAGTATGGAGACTAAGATGCACCTGATTCAGGTCATGGTCTTTGTCATTACTTGCTATGCATCCGAGAGCTGGACAATGATTAGGGGTGATAAAAGAAGAGTTAATGCCTTTGAGCTTTGGTGCTGGAGAATAGTACTGAGTATACTATGATGGACTGCAAGAGAACAAACAAGTTCATCCTGGAGTGGGTGAAGCCAGGCTGCTCCTTGGAGGCAAGGATTCTGAAGCTCCATCTAACGTACTTTGGACATGTTGCAAGGTGGGATCAGTCCTTGGAGAGGGATATCATGCTTGGGAGGGTGAGGGACAGCGCAGGAGAAGAAGACCTTCTATGAGATAGATTGATTCCATCACTGGTGTAATGAGAGTAGGTGTGTCAGAGACAATAAGATTGGCACAGGACAGAGCAGAATTTAGGGCTGTTGTACACAGGGTCACTATTAGTCACAAGTGACTCAACGGCACATAACAACACACAGTACCAAGAGTGCTGATTGTCGAAACAAGCAAACTAAAGCTGTTAACAATCTCAATCTCTTCACAGTCTATCATGATCCTGACAATTGGCCCAGTAGTGAGAATCTTTGTTTTCTTGATGTTGAGCTTCAATCCATAATAAAGGCTGCAGTCCTTGACCTTCTGCAGCAAGTGCTTCAGGTTCTCCTTAGTTTCAGTAAACAAGGTTATGTCATCCACATAATGCAGACTGTTGAAGAATCTTCCTCCAATCCTGATGCAACCTTCCTCCTCATAGAGCCCAGCCTCTTGGAAGATCTATTCTGTGTAACCTTCCCAATTTTGAACCACGCAGTGTTTCCTTCTTGCTCCGTTCTGATGATTGCCTCCTGGTCCAAGTACAGGTTTTGCATAAGCAAAATCAAGTCTTCTGGGATTCCCATTCTTCTGAGAATTAGCCAAAGTTTGTTGTGATCCAGGCAGTCAAATGCCTTTGCATAGGCAATGAAACACAGATAGACATTCCTCTGGTATTCTGGGCTTTCAGCTAAGGTTCATCTAACAATAGCTGTAATATCACTAGTACCACAGCCTCTTCTAAATCCAGACCGCACATCTGGCAGTTCTCTGTTGATGTGCTGATATGGTCGGGTTTTTTTTTAATAATTTTCAGCAGAATCTTGCTTAAGTGTAATATTAATGTTATTATTCAATAATTTCTGCACTCTTAAGGCATTAATCAATAATATCTAGGAGAATAAAAGAAAAGACAATGGTACAAATGCAGCAGGCCGACCGCAGCAGCAGGCTAGCCGTTTAAGATCATTGACGTCATTGCACATGCGCGGTCCGCACTTGCACGCCGCCATTACAAGATGGCGCTGATACCTCACTTCTTCATTGACTTACTAACGCACAAACAACACCATTTATGGCTGCAATATTGCTATTGGTCCATTGGACCTGGTTTAGAAAGACCTCAACACCAATGAGATTCTAAGACGTAAGAGCAGGAAGCCTGGAACGGAGAGGGATATAAGCAAGTGCCGGGGAAGAAGACGGGGCCATTTCGCCATTTTCTGTTCAATAAAGCTTCTGCAACGAATCCTGTTTGTCTGAGTCTTCTTCGGCTGCTGGCGGCGAAGTTGCACTCGGCATACAAAATTTTGGAAACCTGAAATAGACAGAAGATCTATATATAGCAAAATACTAAATGGAAACTGAAAATCAATTCCATTTGCTTGTTTGAATAACTCAAGAACTAGAAGCTCCAAATCTCGTAGTGCTACAAACCAGGCTTCATTTCTGCATGTGGGATGGAAGAATCCTTCTCTGCAGAGCAAAAACAGCTGAAATTAAAGTCTTCTCCATAGAGAAAGAAGAGTCCCTTCCCAATTAGACAGCCTAACCAGGTCATCCCACCTCAAAGTTCACAACCGATGAACTTTATGCAAAGTTTCATAGCTACCAATCAAGATTTCATTTCCCACTTTGGAATGAGACAGCTAACTGGAAGCAAACATCTAATATAGGAGATAGAGATAAAAATAATCAAACAAGAAAAGCAATTTGGAGATAAAATGGATTATAGAGTAGGCAAAACTGTTTAAAACACTCATTAACAGCCTCAGAGAGATCAAAGGAAGTGTCCCAACCATGAAAAAAAGAATAGCATGTTATTTAAAAAAATAAAAAGTCTTCTTAGAACAAAAGACAGCTCTTGTCCTTTTGATAGCAAATCTCAATAGATAACACAGAATATGTCTGTCAGAAATGGGAAAAAATATCAAAGAAATGAAAAATAAGAAAAGCAAATAAATAAATGAAAAGACAATGTCTTATGACATAGTCCACAAATGAGAAATAGGAAAGGACAGAGAATAGAAATGATAAATGGAAATTTCCTAGAATTAGAAAGATATACAAAATACCACTGAAATTTCTTGAATACCAGAATGAAGACAGTCGTGGTGATACAAATTCTATGCCAACCAAAATTACAGTATAGTTAAATTGAAAGGAGAGTTGAATAGGAAAGTGTGTGTGTGTGTGTGTGTGTGTGTGTGTGTGTGTGTAAGAGAGAGAAATATGGAAGCAAGAAAGTGCTGCATCTTCACCTTTCATAGCAGAGAACAGCAACTTCTCATTAACACTGAGCCAGGACCAACTCAACAATGACCTTCCATTGAATTTCTGAGACTGTAAAATCACACAGTAAGAGATTGCCCATCTTTCTCCCCCAAAGCTGTTGACTGATTTGAAGGTTAGAGAGGAGAGAGGCTTGGCTTTTGGATTAAAAGTGCAACTCTCCTATGGAATAGAAATTCCATTGATAATGACTAAAAGTGAAAATACACTAGAACACATGAAGGTAAAATCACAAAGACTCAAAAATGAAAAAGAAAAATGAACAAAGGATGAGAATTAATGATGTTTTTCTTTTTTTATCAGACCCATTTGATTCTTAAAATTTCATGTATCTATAATTTTGTACAAAATAGTTGTCACATAGTTGTTGTTGTTGTTTTTGTTATGTGCCGTCGAGTCATTTGTGACTCATAGCGACCCTATGTACAACAGCTCTAAACTTTGCTCTGTCCTGTGTCAATCTCATTGCCTCCAACACACTCATCCCGATTGCCCCAGTCACCGAATCAAACCACCTTCTAGAGGGCCTTCCCCTCCTGCGCCGTCCCTCCACTCTGCCCAGCATGATGTCCTTCTCCAAGGACCAGTTTCTCCTTGCAACCTGACCAAAGTATGTCAGATGAAGCCTCAGAATCCTTGCCTCCAAGGAGCAGCCCGGTTTAACCCTCTCCAGGATGAATCTGTTTGTTTTCTTAGCAGTCCATGACACCCTCAGCACTCTTCTCCAACACCAAAGCTCAAAAGCACCAATTCTCCTCCTTCCTCCCTAGTCATTGTCCAGCTCTCTAATGTATAACAAGTGATTGCAACTGCCATGGCCTATATCAGATGCACCTTAGTCTCCAGAGACACACCATTGCTCTTCAGTACATTAGAGAGGTCCCTAACAGCAGACTTTCCCATTGCAATACGTTTTTTAATTTCCTGGCTGCAAGTGCCAAGAGTGTTGATTGTGGAGCCAAGCCGACTGAAGCTGTGAACAATCTCAATCTCTTCACCATCAATCCTGATGTTACCAGTAGGTCCAGTGGTAAGAATCTTTGTCTTCTTGACATTGAGCCTCAATCCATATTGAAGGCTGCAGTCCTTGGCCCTCAGCAGTGAGCACTTCAGGCCCTCCTCAGTTTCAGCAAGCAGGGTTGTGTCATCTGCATAATGCAAATTGCTAATAGATCTTCCACCAATCCTGATGCCACATTTCTCCTCATAGTCCCCAGCCTTCTGGATGATCTGTTCTGCATACAGGCTGAAAAAGTATGGAGATAGGACACATACCTGACATACGCCCTTCCCAATTTTGAACCATGCAGTGTTTCCTTGCTCTGTTCTGATGACTGCCTCTTGGTTCAAGTATAAGTTTTGCATTAGCATGATCAAGTGTTCTCGGATTCCCATTCTTCTCAGAGTCAGCCACAGTTTGTTATGGTCTACGCAGTCAAATGCCTTTGCATAATTAGCTGAAATATGTCAACTGGTATACCATCTATTCCTGGGGCCTTATGTTTTGCTATTTCCTTCAAAGCAGCTTGAACTTCTTCCTTCATCACCATAAGCTCTTGCTTATATGTTGTTTCATTAAATTATTCTGTGTCTGCCAATTCCTTTCGATACAATGACTCAGTACATTCTTTTCATCTTCTTTTGATACCTCCTGGATTGTTTAATACTCTGCCTAAAGCATACTTGTTTATAGTAACTGGAGGTTTGAATCTGTTCTTCAGTTTCTTGAGCTCAAGAAATGCTCAGCGAGTTTTACCCTTTCAGTTTTCTGACTCCAGCTCCTTGCACATTTCATTGTAATATTTTACTTTATCATCCCGTGCTGTCTTTTGAAATCTTCTGTTCAGCTCTTTAGTATCTTGAATTCTTCCTTGTGCTTTGACTTCTCTGCGATCCAGCCCTGGACATGCTCACCAAGTTGTGTCAAGAAATCTAGAGAACAACCACTTGGCCAACTGAACTGACTGGAAGAGATCTATATTTGTTCCCATTCCAAAGAAGGGTGACCCAACAGAGTGTGGAAACTATAGAACAATATCGTTGATTTCACATGCAAGCAAGATTCTACTGAAGATTATGCAAAAAAGACTGGAATGGCACATCCACAGAGAAGTGCCAGAAGTCCAGACTGGGTTTCGAAGGGGTCGTGGTACTAGGGATATTGTAGCTAATGTTAGATGGATCTTGGCTTAAAGCAGGGAGTACTGGAGGAATGTCTATTTGTACTTCATTGCTGTCACATAGACTTGACTTTAAAATTATTCAATTTGGTATTGCTCTTAAACTGATATTTGGTAGCTTCATTTAGCCAGACTCCTAATTTCACCAAACCACTCATTTTCTAACACTTCTGAGTAGCAAATAGTCGTCTGTGTATGAAAGAAAAGTTTAAGAATGAACTTTGATACAAGTTTTGAAAGTGAAACAGAAAACAAGTGACCCACGCAGTGTTTAATATGCCTACTGGGGTCACAATCATTTAATTAGCTCAAATGTGTTAACAAAGTAAGACTTTTCTGATGGCCCAACAATTTACCATCAGAAGAAGATCCTATAAAACATTGGCTGACATGTAAATTGTTATGTTGCTTGAAATCAGATTCTGATATTACCTATATGTGCTCTGCCTTGGGAGGAACTTGAAGAGCAAAATGAAGCCTTTAAAAATAAAGTAAAACGTAAAACTAACAAATGTTCATACGATGATCACTTTCAGCTACTAGAGCCATAATGTGAAAGGATTATGCTGTCATGGGCACAGCCCACTCCCATCTGTGTGCTGATTAGATAAGCACATATCCAAACCGTTCACAGCCTAAATAGTTCATTTACTGTTTCTAATGCTTTTAATTACCAGTATATTACTAATCTGTCTAGTCAACCCTGCATGCATCAAGACTCATGCTCTCCTTCTTACCTGCCACTGCTATTACCATAAACTATAAAAATACACATTTGGAAATGAGAAAACAATGGCATAATTAATGGAGAAAACATAATGTATCTGTGAAAATGATTGTTGTTTTGTTGTTGTTACGTGCCATCAAGTCGGTTATGACTCATAGCAACGCTTTGAACAGTATCTCTGAACTCTGCCCTATCCTGAGCCAATCTCATATATGTAGAGTACACCTCAGAAGGGGAAAGAAGCTGGGTAATTAATATGCACAAATTCCTTTTTCATCCAAGTGGAAGGCCTCTCCCAAAGAAATTGACTCACACATGTTTGATCTGCCGCTGGTACTGAGAGTGCTTTCTTTTTCTCCACCCTCCAGAAAAACCAGGGAGTTTTCTCCAGAAAATCCTCAGGAACAGAGTTGTACTAAGAAGTGTTTGGGTCAGGCCAGCATGTCCAATATATGTGTGCAATGGAACAAGGACAGGAAACTAAAACAGGATCTGCTACAGCCGATGATTAATATAACTCTAGAAAACATCCCTCTTCCCTTGGTGAGATGATGATTCTCCACATAATTGTTTGAAAGCCATTTCAGAAACGTGAAATCCTGGTAAGTCATGTTCTCTCTTACATCCTCTGATCATGGAAAACCCAAATATCCTTCTCTTCACTTTGGAAATTCATCTTCTTAGTGTCTGTAGTAAATATCAGAGTGATCCAGTTCCTCTCTCTCATTACTCTAATATGCTGCTGCCACACATTAATGAAGTGACTGAGCTAATGGGAAAAAGACTCAGTGTCTTAATTCATAAAATTAGCTAAGCTGATAGCAATGCCTATTTCTTCATTAGCAAAGATTAAGGGAATTAAATAAATAGCCCAAAAGTTATAGACTACAATATCCATTACATATGTTGTTTTGTTAGCTACCATCTAGTCAGCTACAACTTACAGCAGCCTTATGAACAACAGATCTGAATCTTGCCATATTCTGCACCATCCTCGTGATTTCTGTAATGCTCAGCCCATTGTTACAGTCATTGGGTCAATCTGTGGTATTGAGGGTCTTCCTCTTCTTTGTTGACTCTCTACCTTTCCCAGCATAACATCTTTTTCTAGACTTGGCTCACCTTCGTAACATGCCCAAAGCAAATGAAACAAAGTTTTTTCATATTTGCCTCTAAGCAAATACACACACACACACACACACACACACACACACACACACATACACACATTACCTTGTTTTGTTAGATTTCTCTGCTCATTTAGTAGTCCATGGCATATTCAATACTCTTAGCCAACTCATCAGTCATCAATTCTTCAGTCATCCTTACTCATTGTTCAACTCTGAATTGCATAAAAGTACATTGAAAACCTAAGTGCCCATCAACAAACAAATGGGTAGAGAAGCTGTGGTATATTCACACAGTGGAATACTACACTGCATTGAAAAACAAGGAACTCATGTAATATTATTCAAAATGGGTGACCCTGGAGGACATGATGCTGAGTGAGGTATCTCAGTCACAAAGGGGCAAATGCTATATGGTGCCACTGTTGTAGAATGAAGCTGACATCAGGGTGGGGGTAAGACTGAGAAA
>NW_006399770.1:25160954-25175244 GCF_000299155.1 Elephantulus edwardii
AAAAAAAAAAACCCCACATTGAAAATACCAGGGGTTGGCACACCTGAGTCTTTAAACTCACATCTTTCTTCTTTACAGATTTCCCAAATGGAAAAGGTTAAAAAAAAAAAATCTTGACTTCTGCTGGCATGGGTGTTGATTGTGAATCTAAGCAAAATAAAATCATTAACAACTTACCTCTCTATGATAATGTTGCCTATTGGTCAAGTAGTGAAAATTTTTGTTTTCTTAATATTGATCTGCAACCCACATCAAAGGCTATATATAGTCTTTGATCCTCTTCGGTAATTGCTTCAAATCCTCTTCACTTTCTACAAGCAAAGTAGTGTAATCTGCTTAACACAGGTTATTGGTGAGTCTCTCTCCAATCCTGATGCCTTATTCTTCTTAAAAAGTCCAGCTTCTCAAATGAATTGTCCAGATTTCAGACCGACTGTATATGGAAAAGGCCATATCCCTAATGTATATTCTTTTCTGATTTTAAACCTTGCAGTGTTCCCTTGTCTATTTAATTACTTGGTCTGTGTATAGGTTTCTCATGAGCACAATTAAGTGTTCTGTGATTCCTATTATTTTCAATGCTACTAATAACTTGTTAGGATCTACACAGTCAAATGCCTTTGAATGGTTAATAAAACACAAATAAATATCTTTCTGGTATCAAATTATTTCAGCCACGATCTATGTGCCATCAGGAATGATATCCTCTCATTCCACAACCTCTTCTGAATCTAGTTTGAATTTATGACCATTCTCTTTCAGAATACTTTTCCAGTCACTTTTTAAATACTATTTTAGCAAGATGTTACTTGTATGTGATATTAATAATATTTTTCAATACTTCCTACACTTTGTTGAATCATCTTTTCTTAGAATTGGAAGAAAAAAGTAATCTCTTTTAGTCTGTTGACCAGGTTGCTTTCTTCTAAATGTCATAGATGTGCAAGCACATCCAGGGCGTCATTGGTTTCTGAAATACCTCCGTTTGTATTCCACCAATTCCATGGGCCTTACTTTTTTACTTTATGACAATATTTTCAGTTCAGCTTGAATTTCTTCCTTCATCACCATTGGATCTTGATTATATGCTACTTCCTGAAGAGGTTCACTGTCAACTAATTCTTTTTGGTACGGTTACTGTGTATTTTATCCTTCTTTTTTTGGTGCTTCTTGAATCACCAAATCTTTTGCTCTTAGAATCTTTCAGTATTGCAACTCAAGGCTTGAATGTGTTCTTCAGTTCTTTTGCTTTGAGAAATGCCAAGTGTATTCTTCTGTTTGGGTTTTCTAACTCCAGCTCTTGTCCATTTCATTAATACTTTGTCTTCTCAACGTGCCTTTTGAATTCTCTCTCTTAATTCAGCATTCCTTCCCCTTGTTTTTTATTCTTTTCATTCAAATATAAATTTCAGAGTCTTTTCTTACATCTATTTTGGGTATGTGTGGTTTTTTGTTTGGTGCTTGTTTTGTTTTATTTGTGCTTTGCTTTCCTCTCTTTGTAATGACTTTTTGGTTCCTTTGTGGGTGAGATCCCTGGTATCCCACAACTCATCTGGTCTTTGGTCATTAGTGTTCCAACAACCAAATCTGTTCTTGAGGTGGATTTTAAATTCAGTTGGAATGGAACTCAATTACAAAATGGGGGAAAAGCATGGAAAGAATTTTCACAGAGGGAAGATATTCAAATGGCCAACATACATATGAAGAAATGCTCCAATTCACTGGCAATAAGAGAAATGCAAATCAAAACCACGAAGAGATATCATCTCACTCCAGTAGCAGTGGCAAAGTTTAACAGGACAGCAAGTAATAAATGGAGGGGATGTGGTGAGATAGCAACTCTGTTACATTGTTGGTGGGGTTATACAAAGTACAGCGTCTCTGGAAGTCAGTTTGGCACTATTCTGATTGTACATCTGCACCATCTCTTTCCACAGATGCAGGCAATCTGGTTCCTGTGTAGTCTCCATCAGGTGATGTTCTTATGCGTATTTGCAGTTTATTTAAAAAAACCGTTCCCAATGAAATATCATCCATTGTACAAAATTCTATTATACAATATCCAGTCTCATTTCTGTTACCAAAGCCATCTTTTTTCAACTACTGTTTCATTCTTGTTTCCAACTTTTGTGTTCTAGTCACCAATTATTATTAATGCATCTTGGTTGCATGTTGCATCAATTTCAGACTGCAAAAGCTGGTAGAAATTCTCAATTTCTTCATCTTTGCCTTCAGTGATTGATGTCTATATTTGAATAACAAGCCTTCCTTGTATCCTCGTGGATAATATCCTATCACTCACTGCATTGTACTTTAGAGTAATTGTGAAATGCTCTTTTTGACTATGAATGTAACCATTCCAACTTGTCATTTTTGGAATAGTTCTTCATTAGTCATTCTCATTGTCATGGAGTTGAAACTGACTCATAGATGAACCACCATTGATTTCTTTCTTTTTTTAACTTTTTTTATTAGTTTACTTACAAAATTCTAATACAAATTTGAACAAATTCTTTCAATTCCCCTCACCCTCCACCCATCAAATTGTACAACCCAATGATTAATCCACTCTCCCCGCTGTACATGCACATCCCTCTGCTTCCAGCCTCTCTCACCCCTCCTGGATCCTTATATTCATTCTACAATAACGGTCTTACATATTATTTATCTTTGCGCAGCTGAGTTAGTTCAGTCAGCATAATGCTCTCTAGTCCCTCCCAAGTTAGATAATAATTTACAAAGTGATTGCTCCTGCATGCTGCATAGTATTCTATTGTTTGAAAGTACCATAATTTCTCAATCCATTAGCTTGTGGTTGGACATTGAATTTTTAAGGGCTGTAAATTTTATGAGAGGAGATCATCTTTCTTATGAGGAGCTGCAAGTGGATTTAAACTGTTTGACATTGAATTGTCAGACAACCTTTTACCCATAAGGCCACCAGAGCTTCCAGGGCAAAATAATAGAAATAAGTAATGGAAATAGAATCAAATCATTAAATAAATATAACAAGGAGGAAATGTATGGGACTCAAATATTATAATATGCCACAAGATAAGGAGTTAACTACACATTTCATTTGAATTTTGCATTTGGAAAAAAAGAAGGAAATTAAGGCGGTTTTAATATTATTTCCTGAGATTAAAGGTAAGTACTCTATTTTCCATTTCTTTCCTAACAATTTCTAATTTTCCTACATTCATGGTTCTCACATTCCATGTTCCAATCACTAGTGTCTGCTTACAACTGTTCCTCTTCCTTTGTATTGCTGGGCTCTATGAGGAGAATTGTGGCATCAGGATTGGGGGAAGAGCTATTAACAATCTGCGTCATGCAGATGACACAACCCAGCTTGCTGAGACTGAGGAGGACCTCATGCACTTGCAACGGAGGGTCAAGGACTGCAGCCTTCAGTATGGACTGAGGACCAATGTCAAGAAGACAAAGATTCTCACCACTGGACCAATTGGTAACATCAGAATGGAAGGCAAAGAGATTGAGATTATTCACAGTTCAGTTTGCTCGGCTCCATGGTCAACACTCTTGGCACCAGCAGTCAGGAAATCAAAAAGTGTATCGCGATGGGAAAGTCTGCTGTTAGGGACCTCTCTAAAGTACTCAAGAGCAACGGTGTCTCTCTGGAGACGAAGGTACGCCTGATACAGTCCATGATCTTTGCAATCACTTGTTATGCATCAGAGAAATGGACAATGACTAGGGAGGACAGAAGGAGAATTGATGCCTTTGAGCTGTGGTGCTGGAGAAGAGTATTGAATGTACCATGGACTGCCAAGAAAACAAATAGATTCATCCTGGAGAGGATTAAACCAAGCAACTCCTTGGAGGCAAGGATTCTGGACCTTCGTCTGACATACTTTGGGCATGATGCAAGGAGGGACAGGTCCTCAGAGGGGGACATCATGCTTGGGAGGATGGAGGGACGGCGCAGGAGTGGAAAACCCTCTATGAGATGGATTGATTCAGTGACTGGGGTAATCGGGATGGGTGTGTCAGAGGCAGTGTGATTGGCACAGGATAGAGCAGGGTTTAGGGCTGTTGTACATAGGATCGCTATGAGTCGCAAAAGACTCGATGGTACATAACAACAACAACAACAAACAAGTTATTCTATGGATTTAATTGGTCTTAGTAAGAACATCAGTTGTTGATAACTAATGATCTGCTAATACTGCTATATACAAGCTGCATCGATCAGTTCTGCAATGATTTTCAGATTATATAACTCATGTCCTCAACTTGCATAGAAAATCTTCTGCTAACATATACTATTTTCTCCCAGTTCTCTATAGCCAAATGTTCTCCAATTTGCTTCAACTTTTAGTCTCATGGGTGATTCTTCTAGGTAAATATTTTCATGACAAATGGTATCATTCTATCCCTTCTGTTTTGCTCTTGTTAGTGGGTCCTATTGCATTTGATCTCACCCATAGGGACCATATGAAAAGCAGTACAAAACACTGCCAGATTTTATGTTATCTTCACAATTGCTACTGTGTTTAAAGACACTGTTTCACTCACTTAGTTCCTGTTATGTTCCATCAAGTGGGATACACTAACAGTGACTCTATGAACAATGACTAGGATTCTTGCCCTATCCTGAGTCAACCTCCTTGTCTCTGACATATTTGACCTTATTGTCATGGTCACTATGTCAAATCATCTCATCAAAGACTTTCTTCTCCTGTGTTGGCCCTTCAACCTTGTAAGCATGATGTCTTTCTCCAAGGACTGGTCATGGCATTAAGGATATCATTACTTATGCCAGATGGATCTTGGCAGAAATTAGAGTGTACCCTAAGTATGTATATTTGTTTTTTTATTGATTACAAATGGCATTTCACTGTGTGGATAAAAACAAATTGTGGCTAACGTATATTCCTTCTCCATACTTTTCCAATTAATACATGGAACAGATCATGTGGGAGACTGGAGTTTTTGAAGAGGAATGTGAAATCAGGATTGGAGGAAGACTCATCAACAATCTGCGTTATGTAGATGACACAACCTTGATCTCTGAAGTTGAGGAGGACTTAAAAGTATTTGCAGCAGGTCAAGGACTATTGACTTCAATATTAATTCATTCCATCTCAATATCTAGAAAATAAAAATCTTCACCACTGAACCAATAGGTGGCATCATGATAGATGGAGAAGAGATTGAAGTTGTTTCATCTTGCTTGGATCCACAATCAACACCCTTCGCACCGGCAGTCAAGAAATTAAAAGACAAGATGTGTCAGAGATGGTGAGGTAGGCTAAGAATATAATCTACTATTTTCATAATATTATTTTCTCTCTTTTCTCTAAAATCAAATGTTCTTCAGTCTGCTTCAAACTTTAGCTTATGGGTGATTTTTTAGATTAATATTGTAATGACAAGTGGCATTATTCCTTTTTTTTCTTAAATAGTATTATTCTATCTCTTCTGTTTTCCTGTTATTAGTAGTGTTATTACATTTGACCCGACCAGTAGTGACCACATGTACAGCAGAACAAATATTGCCAAGTCTCATGCTATCTTCACAATTGCTACTTATGCTTGAAGTCACTGTTTCAGTGACTTAGAACTTTTATCATTTTTTTAGAAATTATTTCTAGCCTGTCCAACCTGGTAGCCACTAGCAAGTTTACTCAGTGTGCAGAGAAATATAAAATATAACAATTGATTATTCTTTTGTATAGGTTACATCTTGAAAACATAATAATCTGGATCTCTTGAGCTAAATAAAGTATTAATAGTAATTTACTTGATTCTTTTTACATTTTTCAATGTAAAGTTAAATTAAAATTAAACTATTGATGTTGAGAGTATGGTTCTCTCATGGTTTTGGAGTCTAGAAGACCAAATTCATAGTGCCTGCTTTGCTATGGCCAATATTGAGAAGAATAAGGATCCCAGAACACTTAATTGGGCTCAATCAAAACCTATACGCAGACTAGGAGGGTGTTTTCTAAACAGAGTAGGGAAATATTACATAGTTATAAATCAGCAAAGGTGAATATCAGGGCTATAACCTTTCTCCATACCTGTTCAATCTGTATACAGATAGTAGATCATTGTAGAGGCTGGACTTTATGAAGAAGAATGTGGCATCTAAATCAGAGGAAGGCCCAAAGACTTTAGTCTTCAATATAGATTGAAGTTCAACATCAAAAAGACAAATATTCTCACCACTCTGTTAATTGGCAGTACCATGATGGATGGAGAAGAGATTGAGGTTGTTAATAATTACATCTTGCTAGGCTCCACAAACAACACTTTTGTCCCCAGCAGTCAGGAAATCAAAAGATTAATTGCATTAGGTAAATCTACTGTTAGGGACCTTTGTAGAGTACTGAGAAGCAAGGATGTCAGTCTAGACACTAAGATGCACCTAATTCAGTCCATGATCTTCGCAATTCCTTGCTATGTATCATAGAGATGGACAATGACTAAGGATGACAGAAGAAGAATTGATGTCTTTGAGTTGTGTTGCCGGACAAGAATCTTGAACATACCATAGACAACCAAGAAAGGAGAGGAGAAAACCAATTTTCTCCTTGGAAGCTAAGATTTTGAAGCTCCATCTCACATACTTTGGGCATATGCCCATGAAGGATCAATCCTTAGAGAAGGATATCATACTCGAAGGGTGGAGGGACAGAGCCAGAAAGGAAGACCCCAGATGAGATGGATTAATGCAGTAACTAGGGTAATGGAAGTAAGAGTGTTGAGACTGGCTCAGAACAGGGCAGGCTTCAGAGCTTTTATACATAGCACAGTTATGAGTTGCAGGCAACTCAATTGCACATAACAAAAACAATAGAACACACTTAGACTAGCAGTTATGGCAACTGAGGCTAAGCCCTCAAATAATGGAAACACAAAGGAGTTGTAGGCAGACACTAGTAATTGGAATGTAGAGTGTGAGAAACATGAATGTAGGAAAATTGGACATTATTAAGAAATAAATGGGACACATAAATATTTACATACTAGGTATTGATGAAATGAATTGGACTGACAAAAGACATTTTTAATCAGATGATCAGATGATCAATTATGCCAGAAATGAAAAGGTGAGGAAAAATGGGGTTACTTTCATAGTTAAAAAAGTCATTCTAGATCCACCTTGAAACACAATGTTGAGAATGACAGTACAATATCCATTATGCACACAAGGAAGTCCAGTGAATACCACTAGCATTCAAATATATGCACCAACAACTAGAGTCAAAGAGGAAAAAAGTAGAAGATTTCTACCAACTTTTGCAGTCAGATCGATCGAGCATGCAATCAAGATGGATTAATAATAATGGATAACAGGAACGTAAAATTTGGGAATAGAAAGATCAGTAGTTGGAAAACATGAACTTGGTGACAGTAATGAAGATGGAGATAGAATGATAGAATTCTGTACAACCAATGATTTATTCATTACAAATACTTTTTACTAGAAACATAAACACAAATGGATTTCACCTGACGGTATGCATAGGAATCAGATCTATTATATCTGTGGAAAGAATCACTGAAGAAGCTAAATATCAGTTGTGAAAAACTAGGTCAAGTGCTGATTGTGGAGCAGACCATCAACTACTCATATGCAAGTTCAAGCTGAAGCTAAAGGAAATTAAATCAAATTCACAAGAAACAAAATTTAACTTTGAGTCTATCCAACTCAAATTTTAAAACTATCTCAGGAACTTCAGATTTGAGGCCTTGAGTACTAATGAGAGAAGACCATATGAGCTGTGAAAGGATATCAAGAACGTCATTTATGAAGTATACAAAAGGTCAATACATAGGCAGAAGAGAAAGAAAAGACCCAGTTCGATGTCAGATGAGACTCTGAATATTGCACTAGATGGCCGAGAAGCCTAGCAATGGGAAGAAATCAAGAAATTAAGGGGCTGAACAGGTCAGCACAGAAAGACAAACTAAAGTATTATAATGAAATGTACAAAGAGCTGGAGTCAGAAAATCAAAAGGGCCAAACTTGCTAGGCATTTCTTAGGCTGAAAGACCTTAAGAACAAATTCAAGCCTTAAGTTGCTGTATTTAAGGATGCGTTGTGCAAAATATTCATTGATTGAGGAAGCCTTGACACAGAAGAATATAAAAAAAACAACCTATGAGCAAGAGCCTGTGGTAACGAAGGAAGAATTTCAAGCTGTTCTGAAGGAATTGGCAAAAAACAAGGCCCCAGGAATCAACAGCATACCAATTGACATATTTCAACAATTAGATGCTACCGTGGATGCACTCACCAAATCATGCCAAGAACTCTGGAGCATAACCACTTGGTCAACTGACTAGAAGAGATCCATATTTGTTCCCATTCCAAAGAAAAGTAATGTGACAATGAGGAAATTATTGAAAAACATCATTAATATCACATGTAAGCAAAACTCTTCTGAAAATGATCAAAAAAACAACTGGAATAGCACATCCACAGAGAACTGTCAGATGTGTAGGCTGGGATTAGAAGAGGCTGAGGTACTAAGGATATTATATCTAATATTAGAAGGATTTGGCCTGAAAGCAGAGAATACCAAGGAATGTCTGTGTTTCGTTGATTATTCAAAGGCATTTGATTGTGCTTACCACAACAAACTGTGGCTAACTCTGAGGAGAATGGAAATCCCAGAACACTTGCTTGTGTTTATGCAAAACTTATACTTGGACCAGGAGGCAGTCGTCAAAACAGAGCAAGGAAACAATGCATGGTTCAAAATCAGGAAAGGTGTACTATCTCCATACCTATTCAATCTATCTGCTGAACAGATCATATGCAAAACTGGGATCTATGAAAAGGAATGTGGCCTCGGGATTTTAGGAAGACTCATCAACAACCTATGTTATGCAGATGACACAACCCTGCTTGCTGAAACTGAGGAGAACCTGAAATACTTAAGAACTACAGCCTTCAATATGAATTGAAGCTCAACATCAAGAAAACAGATTCTCACCATTGTGCCAATTGGCAGCATCATAATAGAAGACAGTGAAGACGGTGTTAACCACTTCGGTTTGCTTGGCTCAACAACCAACACTCTTGGTACGAGCAGCCAGGAAATTAAAAGACAAACTGCATTGGACAAGTCTGCTTTCAAGGAGCTCTCCAGAGTACTGAAGAGTAACGACATCAGTCTGTAGACTAAGGTGCGCCTAACCCAGTCCATAGTTTTCACAATTGTTTGTTATGAGTCAGAAAGCTGGACAATGACTAGGGATGATAGGTGAATTGATGCCTTTGAGCTGTGATGTTGGAGAAGAGTATTGAATATACCATGGACTGCTAGGTGAACAAACAGGTTCATTTTGGAGACAGTGAAACCAGACTGCTCCTTGGAGACAAAGATTCTGAAGCTCCATCTGACATACTTTGGGCATGTTGCAAAGAGGGATCAGTCCTTGGAAAGGGATGTCATGCTTGGGAGGGTGGAGAGACAGCACAGGAGAGGAAGAACTTTGATGAGATGTATTGATTCAGTGTCTGGGGTAATGGGGGTAGGTGTGTCACAGACAATAAGGTTGGCACAGGATAGAGCAGGTTTCAGAGCTATTGTATATAGGGTTGCTAAGAGTCTCAAGAGATGGCACATAACAACAACAACAGCAATGTTGACAGCACCCCTCTCTACCCTCCACGTCCACCAATTAATTTTCTTTTTGTTTATTTCATCTCTAGGGAGATAAAAGATATTACAGGCACACCCTATGGAAACACCTCTTACATCAGACTGGCACTATAGATGGCATTCCACCCTTAATCCTTTTACAAATCTTTTGTTCACCAGATTCTGGTTTTCCTGTTATTGTTGTGTGCTGGCTAGTGGGAATTGACTCATAGTTGACCCTGCAGCAGGTTCTCAGAGGCAGTTAATCTCACGAGAGGTGATTGTCCATCTTTCTTCTGCAGAGCAACTGGTGGATTCAAATGGTACGCCTCTGGGATTGCAGTGTGTCTTCTGACCAGTAGGCCACCAGGGCTTTCTGGTATACACACACACACACACACACACACACACACACACACACATTTGGAGGGACAAATTGAAACATATGGAAACTGCAGAAAGACCTTGCATGGCCAGTGTGGGTTTTTTAAATAAAATTTTATTTTTAGTTGTGATTTTAATGAACATTTATAGAATAGTTAGATTTTCATTCATTCATTGTTGCATATTTTACCCCCTCACCCTCCTTGCCCCCTCCCCCCATTTGGCCAGTGCATTTTAAACATATTAATTCTATAGAATAGAAAATCGAAAGGCTGAACTACTCAATCCACAGACTGGTATTCTTAAACTTCTCCTTGAGAGTAGGATGGGCAATCTCCTCCTGTACAATTAACTGTCTCTGAAAAATGCACTGGAGGGTAAATGATGAGTTGGTTCCAACTCGATGGTGCATAACAACAATGTAAGAAACCTACACTTTGTCAAAAAAAGGAAAGTTATTCATTTTAATAAGGGCTCAATTAAAACACGTCCACTTTTAAGTAACATGTTCTCCAACAGCTCAGTTTTAGTTGTCTTTGCCACTGTCCTTCCTGAATTTTAGACCTCGTAAGGTTAAAACAGGCCATTAATTATGTTTCATTTTGTTGATCTTACACCACTTCGTTCTGTCACAGGGCATATAACATTTAAATTGTATACACATTTTTATTAGCACATTAAATGGGAATGACAATAACTAATGCAAAACTAAAACAACTAAGCAGTTCTGCTGTGATTAGCTCTGGAGGTGAGAATGGTAGGAGCTTCTGCAGCCTCAAGCAGTTCCGTTGATGGCTTCCATTCCCAGGCAAAGCCACTGAGGACAACGCTAATAGATGTTACATCTGCACATATGCTGTTAGGTGCCCTTCCTTCACACTTACTCTGCCCTGCCTGGCTTTGCACATCTGTTGTAGTTTGGTAAATAATAATAAATACGCTTCTGCAATATGTGTTGCTGCAAGGCACAAACAACTGAACATTCATTAGGCAGTTAAGATTGGGGAAATAATAACACGGTATCATTGACTACCTCACTGTAGCCATCTTGTGCTAGACTGGGAGTTTAAAAAACTCAATCCACATCTAACAGTTTTCCTCTCTTGCTGAGAAACCTGAGGGAAATTTCTTGCCTTTACTGTCTTAATCAGTCATCTGCAGGGTGGGTTCAGTCATGTGGCTCTCACAGAGTGATTATAAAAACTGTTCAAGGCTTTTTAAAAGTACTTTTTAAAATAGAATCTCAAGTCTGAGGATATAACTTTTCTTTAAGGTTTTATTAATCATAGCCTCATTTTCATATTCCTTAATTAAGATCATTTTCCATATCACTGCACAGTCATCACCACCATTTAAGGAACAAGTTTGAAATTCTTACTAATAATTTGTCAGCCTCTCATTGTCTTCTGAAACAGAAATCATAATGTTTTGATCTTGCATCAAAAGATATTACGACAGCAGTTTAAGAATCTTTTCAAAAGTGCACATTACTCACGGAAAAGAAAGGTTTAGCTACAATGGCAGATTGTGGGCTATTCCAAGAAACTTTTTGTGTTTCTCATTTCTGATCAACAGGTGGCTGTATATATCTCTTCATTACGAAAGTATTTTCTGGCAAATAGCTGTATTACTACCAAGTGCTAAAACAGCCCTCTTTTACCATTATTTTATGCCTGTGTAAATGTTTTCTGCTGCTAACGCACTGCAAATTAACTCAATAGTGCTGAAATTAATCACCCATACCCTTTATCTCTATTTAGAAAAATAGGAACTCCTTAGCTTTTTGTCATTGATACTGTGAGGAGTCCAACATACTTTTTGCATCATTTATAGTGCTCTGTAATTGCCTTAATAGGTCTAATTAGTATACTGGATTTTGTTTTCCAAGAGCTTGCATATTTTTAATGAGTTTGCTCTCTTGTTAAATGGGCTAAATGACTTTCTATGAAGACTAACTCCCAGTGGAAGCAGACTACATATCAATAAAAACTCTACTCATTCTAGAATGCTTTTTCTCTATGATTTCTAAGTTCAAATATTTAGTAGTGTGTGTTCTGACTAACTACAGACAAACAAGCTATATTAATGCAAAGATTCCAAATATCTTAAGAAGGCATTTTTTATTTCATTATTTTAAGCTTGAATATATAGGAGGAAAGGAAGGAGAATCTGACATTCATTGTGGAGTTTGTCTCCCACTATAGGTATTCAAGCATGGATAACTGACTATGTGAAGGGGCAGGACTATGCGAGTGAGGCATGTTGGCCTATACACAAGAGGATTGGCTATCCACAATTCCACAAGGGGATTGGCCAGTCTCAACAATCTACAAGAGGATTGGCTAGTCTTTCCAATCAACTGAAGAGCTCTAGCTGCAGAAGAAGAATTCTTCCCCCCACCAGAAGAGAGAATTCTTCTCCAACTAGAGAAGCGAGCCCTCCCCCAGAATGGTGAAATGTAGGGCATGCTTTGGGATGGCAGCAGCACAATAGCTAAACTGGAGAATTGATGTGAGATGACACTTTGGTGGTGGGGTAGAAGGGAAGTCAATATTGGCAAGACTGAGAATTGTTGGACAACTGGGTGGAGAACCAATATCGGCAGGACTTAGAATCTTGATGGACAACTGAGTGGAAAGCCAATATTGGCATGCCTTTGCTGGATAATTGTGGGTGAGAAGCCAATATTGGCAGGATTGAGAATTTAAGAACACTTACAGACTCAATGCTGAGTGCACATTTTGGGAACTGTCTTGACTATATTCTTTTATTAATCTAAATTCTAACCTTTTGACTCCTCCAATATAGTTCAGTGTGTTCTTTGAGCTATTTAATCAGATTTTGGACACAACAAAACAGTAAGATTGGCATTGAGATGAGTAGAAAGGAGCAAGTGAGCCCGACCTCATGGGAATTTGGTTTGTGTTATTAGTGCTATGGGCAGGGAGAGATTCCCTCAGCAAAATTGATAAAGGTCAGATATGGCACTTCCAATGAGGTCTTTGTTCTTCTTATGCTCATAACCATTGAAGAAGCTTTCATCAAGAGTTCTGTAAAAGACCATAACCCTGAAGAGTAAGGCAGGTCTAAATTGACGGCATTTCCTAAGAGTAATATGCTATCATCCAATTAGGCTGAACAGAGTGAAAAATAGAAGATTGAAATATGAAATAAACAAGTTTTTCTGTGCTTTTTAAAAATAATAGTAGAAGCATGTGAGCTTTTCATCTTTAAATTAAACAATACTTATAATTGGCAGATTCTTTGCCTTTTCTTTCGAATGCAATGCCATTTGTTGGATCATTTGATGGTACAGCAGATGCACAGAAATCGCAAAGCCTTCAGTGACTGCACCTCATTGCAACATTAAAGTTAAGAGGAGTTTATAGCAATTCTATGTCTGCTTCTAAGTCAGAAACCAAAACTGACCAGTTTAAGCCAGAGTAACACATTCTATAACTACATCCCACAGAATAGGATGCAGGATAATTAGTGAAACACACCAAATTCTTTGTCTAGAATTTCTATTTATTTATTTTTGAAAGAAATTTTTATTTTATATTTGTTTGCTTATAAAATGTGTGTGCATTGTTTTTCACACAGGATCTTTCTCATATCCTTTACTCATCCCTCCCTCTGCCCTTCAAATTGTGCAACCCAATGATTACTCCTTTGCCCATCCTCACCCCTCTGCTCCGACCCTCCTTCCCTTGGATCCTCATGCCCATTTTTTACTAGTTAAGAGTGGCATCCACTTCCTAAACAACATGCCTCTGGAAACTCTATGAACTATGAGAACCGACAGTTATTAAAAGGCTTCAGGTCTTTTGTTCATGGAGTCACCATGAGTCATGCTCGAGTCGACGGCAATCAACAACAACAACTTTCTATTTCTATAATAATGGTCTTATGCAGTGTTTGTCCTTATGGGACTGAGTTAGTTCACTTAACATAATGCTTCTCAGTTCCTCACAACTTACGTAGTAGTTTTCAAAATCATTGCTCCTGTACTGCTGCAAAGTGTGAATGAACCATCGTGTGAATGAACCATAATTTCTATATTCATTCAATTGTGATGGGGCCACTTGGGCTGTTTCCATATTTTTGCAATGGTGAATAATGCTGCTATGAACATTGGTATACAAATCTCTGTTCACGTCGCACTTCTAATTTCCTTGAGCAGTGGAATAGCTTCCACAAGCTCTTCTTCCACAAGCAGTGAAATAGCTGGGTCACATAGAATTTGTATGTTCAGCTTTTTGAGGAAATGCCAAACTGCCTTC
>NW_006399770.1:25175795-25177036 GCF_000299155.1 Elephantulus edwardii
AAGGTGTGCAACGTATTTCAACTTTCTGCAGGTAGTAGTCCAGTTTTACCAACACTGTTTGTTGAAGAGATTGTCATTTCCCTATTTGATAGGTATTGTTTCCTTGTTGAGTATCAGTTCATCATAGAATGTTGTTGTTGTTGTTGTTGTTGTTGTTGTTGTTGTTGTTAGACGCCATCTAGTCAAGCACAATTTATTGCACCCCATGAACAAAAGATTCAAACCCTGTTCTATCCCACACCATACCCACACTTCCTGACACAATTGGTGGATTAATTTCTGGGTTCTTGATTGTATTCTATTGGTCTATGTGCCTGTTGTTGCATCCTGGTATTTTGGTAAAATAAAATATTACTCAAAACTTAAAAAGAAAACAAAACACGCAATTCAGGAGTGAGTTTTCAACAACATACATCAATATGTCTGCTTAAATATAAAATGTTTAATGTTAGTTCCATAGATCTTTTAAAACTCTATAATTAAAATGTGGAATAATACTTGTCATAATCTTCTGTATAAAACTCATTTCAAAGTGGTTTCATAAACATTATTCATATTAATGCATCAGAACTTTTAATCCAACATGAAATATAGATTATAAAAATTTAGAGAGAGGTAAATGTTCCCTGGGTTCCTTTCTATGGACCATTTTGCAACACTTTCAGATTGAAAAAAATCTGAAAATTAATTTAAATAATTTTATCTCATATCATGCTGCAGAAAAATACCAATTAAAAAAACCATAGAAGATACTCAATGGACTAATAATTGTACTATCTAAAGAAGATTTTTAAAAATTCCTGTACACAGTTATTTTGTTTAAGAAAAAGAGAAAGGGAATCAATAGCTTCTTTCTTGCTATGGACCAAGTGTATTAGTATAATGGTTGGCTTTTTCCAGCCATTGCAGTTAGCTGCCTCTGTTCTCTAGCTACCTTAACTACAGACACAAGGTCCGGGAAATCAAGATGGCCTTGCAAATCAGCATCAGCTGTGAGTTTAAGAGAAAACAAAGAGTGTTTCCCACATTGAGCAGCAAGACTTGAGGCCAGCAAGCCTTTAGATGATCTGGATTTGTAGCAGCAAGACTGTAGGCAGGCAAGGCTTGTGGCAAAACCCTGGTGGTGGACTGTGGCATTGCTGTGGAGAAACTGTGACCTGAAACATCTTGCATTTGTGCTGGCCACAGTTAAAGATTTGGCTGTTCTAGCCAGATGTTTGAAGAAGCAGCTGACTTATAAC
>NW_006399770.1:25177136-25179057 GCF_000299155.1 Elephantulus edwardii
GCTGGCCACAGTTAAAGATTTGGCTGTTCTAGCCAGATGGTTGAAGAAGCAGCTGACTTATAACAGCTGTGGGGCAAACCTTGCTGGATAATTTGGATTTGACTGTTGAATTAAAACCACAGTCTAGACTTATTTGAGGAATTTTGCTTGGAACCACTGGGTTAAAGCTTGAACTTATATTGTAAGATATTCTCTGCCTCCCTCACTTACTTCTCGATAAACCCATTCTTAGTGCCACAAGTGTGAGTCTATAAGTCAGCAATGATTAAACTGACCTCTTGCTTTTGGTGTTGCTCTAGAGGCAGCATGGTGCTGGGCTAGGGGTTCTTTTTCTGTTTTCTACTCTGGGGCAGTAAGGGACTGTGCTATTCTTACTCCCTCTGGGCCCTTCTGAGAGACATTTATGTCCCTGTGTCCAGTTATCTGCTTCTTTTTAGACACCAAGTATTTTAGGAAGGAGGTAAATACATTAAAAGACCTCACAAATATATTAAAATCTCAATTTCCAAAACAGTTTTGGTTTTGGTATGTCTCGTAAGTACAGACACTGTTTGAAGGCCTCAAGGCCCATTAACTAACAATAATTATGTTCCTTAGAGACAAAGATGATGAAACTCCTTCTCATACATTTGGGTCATGTTACTAGGAAAGGTTGTTCCTTGGAAAGGGACACCACACTTGGAAAGAAGGAAAGATGGCAAAAGAGAGGAAGACCCTCAACCAAGTAGGTTAACACAATGACTGTCAATAAAATTGAGTGTGTCAGAGATTGTGAGGATTGCCTGGGATAGCACAGTGTTTGAATTGGTTGTTCTTTTGGATTGGCCACCATGATAAGTTAGTTGTAGTCAACAACAACCAACAACAACAAAGTCAGTAAATAATGTAAAATATCACTTTGGCCCTATATTCATTGGGGGAAATAAATATGGGCGAAAAAAGATATAGGGTGGGAGAGTAAAGAAGATATGTATTTAGAAAAATCAAACAAGGAGGTAAAAATTGAAAGGAAACCTAACTTAAAGAGATATGGTGATGAAGATCTGGGTTGAATGTGTTCTAGGCCTAAAGAATGATTGCAAAGACCCTGAGGCAGGACAGTGCTTGGTATATCCAAGAGGAGGGAACTATGACAATGTAGCTAGAAAAGAATTGGAAAACCATTTCTTCATAGAACAGTAACTGCTAGATTTCCGCTCAATACTTTAACTGCTTGAGCACCTTTAAAAAAGAGACATACCTTTGGGGAAAAAACACATAAACAGTCAAGAAAAAGCAATAATGTGATCAGTATGTGAACCAAATTGTGTTTAGTAAAAAGAAATCACCACGGTGATGTATAAAACAAAAACAGAATAATTGTTCCTTTTCTGATGCATTGAAATGTATTTAGTTATATTTTAATTGCCAAATTAAAATCTAAATTACATTTAAGATAGAATAAAAAACATACTTTACAATGTATATATTACTTGTGGAAGATTAAAAAAGAGATTACAGAATCTGATGGAATAATTTAAGTTCTTAAATGCCATTGTGTTATGTGCCATCACATCAGTACCTGATAACTAACCCTTCAGTGGGTTTTCAGAGGCTATACATTTCACAGAGGAGACTGCTATCTTTTTCCTACAGAGCAGCTGGTGAATTAAAACTGCCTGCCATTGGATTGACAGCACCACTTCTTTTTTCAGCTGGCCACCAAAACTCCCTCTGCTGCAGTCTTCAATATGGATTGAAGTTCAACATCAAGAAAACAAAGATTCTCACCACTGGGCCAATTGGCAACATCATGATAGATGAAGAAGAGATGGAGATTGTTAACAATTACAGCTTACTTGTTTCCACAATCAACACTCTTGGCACTAGTAGTCAGGAAATCAAAAGATTAATTGCATTGGGAAAATCTGCTGTCAGAGAC
>NW_006399770.1:25180472-25182124 GCF_000299155.1 Elephantulus edwardii
GAGTCAAGGATTCTGAAGTACTGTATGACATACTTTGGGCATGTCATGGTCTCTAAGGGACCAGTCCTTAGATAGGGACATTATGCTTGGGAGGGTGGAGGGACAGCACAAAAAAGGAAGTCCTTCAATGAAATGGATTGACTTAGTGATTAAGGTAATGGAGGTAGATGTGTCAGAGACAATAAGGTTGGCTCAGGATAGAGCAGGCTTCAGAGCTATTGTACATAGGGTTGCCATGAGTCACAGGCAACTTGACAGCACATAACAACAAGAATAACCAAGTTGAAGCAGCTTAACTGTATATTTTTGCCTTTAGGTTTTTTATAACTCTAGATTTTATGAAGTTAAAATAAGCCACTATATGCATATGTTTTTATTTTTCTATATTTGTTTTCTTTTAATTTGACTGTTTACAATCATTATAATTACTAATTATATAAATTTATTTTAGTAAGAGATAGATGGACAGATAGATTAGCTTAAGTGTACATGTATTAATTTTACACTTTAAATTAATTAAACATTTGAAATGGACTTATAGTTACTTGGGTAAAAGCAAAATAATTATGACATTCGTATGTTATTTACTCTAGAGGGTAGTATCTTCTATATTATATCACCATCCTAAAGTGTATTTAACAGGAAAGGAGAATAAATAAAGACAAAAATCCTGATTCTGCTACTTACCAGCTGGAGACAATGACAAGTTACAAATTTCCCTGAACCTTGGCTTTCTCCTCCATAAAACCAGGATAACAATTTATTATTGTTTTAAGTATGTACCATCAAAAGCCTTGGCATAGTCTCAAGCATCTAGCAACTTGTTCGAAAATTGACATTCATGTTTTATCATAATCATTTCTATTACTTAACTATGGTAAATCTCAATTTGTGCTGACACTACAAACAGCTTATGCCCGGGGTAAAACTGTTCCCAAGTGAAACTGTTACATCTGAATCTTTCTGGATCTGCAGATAATTTTTGAAAGAGACTTGTTCAACCTTGCATCATTACTTACCCTCCAGCAGATGGTAACTTGTTATAACGTTACCCTTAGGAATTATGCTCAGTTGCTGTTGTCATTGTTTGATAGTGAAGGCCATACTAGCAAGAAAGAAAACATTGGCCAGTAATTGCAAAATTACTATGAACCAAATAATAGGAAATACTTTGTAAGTTTCTCTTTAATAGTTTGGTATAAGTATCTTTGGGTGAGAAAAAAAAAACAAAACCCAAAAAACAAAAAGATTAACCTCCCCAACCCTTCATGTAATAGTCACATAATTTTAATAGTAATTCTGACCAGAGACAAGACACTAAGCTTCAGGAGAACAGGTGAGAGAGGTAAAGCTCTGTACTGACCCTCAGCACATAAGCTGTTTAAACTGGTGGCCCTGATCTCCCACCATACCGGAGACAAAGGAAGACATTATGACTAGGAAAAAAGGTGAGAGAGGTGAGGCTCTGGGCTGAGAGTGAGCACTCTCCATTGCTTGTGGGTAAATAAGACTAAGGCTTTCCTGGGGATATAGGTCCCTCTATTTAGGATCCTTGCCTCTGTGGCTACAGGGCCATTCCAGGGCCCAATGAGGAAAACAGATTTTAGGACACAGAGTTACAAGAAGAGAGAAGAATTTTCTTTGCTATCTAA
>NW_006399770.1:25185604-25196151 GCF_000299155.1 Elephantulus edwardii
GTTGTGATTCACACAGTCAAATGCCTTAGCATAGTCAATGAAACTCTGATAAATATCCCTCTGGTATTCTTTGCTTTCTTCCAGAATCCATTTGACATTGGTGAAAACGTCTCTAGTGGCAACAGCCTCTTCTACACCCACCTTGTATTTCTGGTGGTTCTTTTTCAATGTACGGGTTCCAGCAATTTCTGGATAATCTTCAGCAGGATATTGCTTGTGTGTGATAAGTATGATATCATACCATAATTTCCATACTATTTCAAGTTATTTTTCTAATGGTAATAAATATGAATCACTTCCAGACTGTTGGCCAAGTAATTACCTTCAAGATTTCTTGGCATAACCTGGTGAGTACGTTCAGAGCAACATCTGTTTCTTGAAATATGTCAATTGGTATTCCATGAATTCCTGAGGCTCTCTTTTTTTTTTTTTTCCAAATCCTTCAGAGTAGCCCAAACTTCCTATTTCATCACCATTGCCTCTTGATCATATGTTGTTTCTGGAAATTCTTCTATCTCAGCCTATTATTTTTGGTACGGTGACTGTATACGCCTTCCACCTTCTTTTAATATTTCCTGAATCTGTCAATACTCTACCCATAGCATTCTTATGTATTGCAACTCAAGGCTTGAATTTGTTCTTTCATTCCTTCATTTCTTCAGCTTGAGCCAGTTAGCCCTTTTGATTTTTGGACTCTAGTTCTTTGCACTGTTCATTGCACTTCGCTTTATCTTCTTGTGCTGCCCTTAGAAATCTTCTATTCAGCTCAACTTCTTGATTTCTTCTCTTTACTTTGGCTTCTTAGTGCTCTAGTGCAATGCTCAAAGTTTATTCTGACATTCATTTTGGTCTTTTCTTCTTCTTTTGTCTTTGTAATTACCTCTTGATTTTTCATGGATAATATTCTTGAAATGTTCCCATAGTTCATCTGGTCTTCATTCATTAGTGTTCAAGGCCTCAAATCTGTTCTTGAGTTGGTTTTTAAATTCAAGTGGAACAAACCCAAGGCCAAATTTTACTTCTGTGGATTTGGTTTGTCCTTCTTTAACTTTAATTTGAACTTGCCTATGAGTAGTTGTGTATAAGTATTTCCAAAATCAGCACCTGCCCTAGTTTTTACTGCTGATATTGAACTTCTCCAATGATTCCTCCTACAGATATAATCAGTCTGGTAACTGTGCATACTATCAGGTGAAATCCATGTGTATAGCCTATGTTTGTGTTTCTTATAAAAGGTGCTTGCTGTGAATAAGTCATTGCACATAATTCTATCATTCTATCCCAACCCTCATTTCTGTCACCAAATCCATATTGGCCAACCACAAATTGAGATAATTGGGAATGAGCCCAACTAGAGACACAAAAGACCTGTACAATAAAATGGAAGAATATTTCTGCAAGACACAATAAAAGACCTAAATAAATGGAGCGGGAGGGAATGTGCCCTGTTCCTGGATATGAAGACTCAATATTGTGAAAATGATAATCCTACTAAAAGCAATCTACATGTTCAATGCAATGCCAATACAGAAACCAAATTCATTTTTCAAGGAGACCAAAAGGGAAATTTTCTAGTTTATTTGGAAAGTAAAGTGACCCTGAGTAAGTAAAACAATTCTGAAAAACAAAAATTAAGTGGGAGTCATAGCATTCCCTGACCTCAAAATCTATTACACAGCAGTAGTAAGCAAAACAACATGGTCCTGGTACAATGACAGGTACATAGACCCACAGAAAAGAATCGAGAATACAGAAATAGACCCAGCTATCTATGGTCAACTGATATTAGACAAGGATATAAAACCTATCAAATGGGGAAATAACAACATCTTCAACAAGTGGTGCTGGCAAAACTGGACTGCTACCTGCAGAAAGCTGAAACAGGATCCACATCTCACATTATTGTTGTTCTTGTAGTTAGGTGCCCTTGAGTTGTAGATAACTCTTACGAATGAAAGACCTGAAAACTTGTATAACTTTCATTGTTTCTCCATGTTCATAGAGTTTCCAGAGGCAAGCTATTTCAGAAGTGGATGCCACTCCCATTTCCAAGCTTGTTTTAATCATGGAGCTCCACCAAACACTGTCCACCATGGGTAATCATAATCGCATTTGACACATCAGTGTCACAGTGTTTAGCATCACATCAACGACAAGTTACCCTGTACAGCAAATGGACAGACAAAGTGCTATACCACTTAGAAGAATGTTTGACCAAAAACAATTAAAACCAGACCTGAGGGCCACAGATTAAAATCACCCACCTTTGGCTTGGTAGTATAATTTTCTATCCAGTAGGCCAACAGTGCTCTCTCGTTGTTATTGTTGTTATTGATGTTAGGTGCCTTTGTGTCATAGACGGATGATAGCAACCCTATGAAGAAAAGACCTGAACACTTGTATAACTCTCATCGTTTCTCCACGTTCATAGAGTTTCCTGAGGCAACTCGCCCTATACACAAAAATCAACTCAAGGTGGATCAGATACCTGGGAGCACAGCTCAAAAGAGACAAACTTGGACTAAGTTTAGGAGGCTTAGCCTATGGCATAAAGGTCTGCCAAACACAGCCAGAAATACACAATCTGGAGAGGATAAAATTGATGAATGGAACTTTCTAAAGATTAAATCACTGGGCTCATCAAAAACTTCTTCCAACAGGGTGAAAAGAAAGTCTACCGACTGGGAACAAACATTTGGCAATAGCATTTCAGACAAGAGTTTCATAACAAAAGTTACAGAATACACCTGAGCCTATAGAAGAAAATGACTGATAACACAATTACAAAATGGGCAAAAGACATGGAAAGACTTTTCACAGAGGAATACATTCAGGTGGCCAACAAACACATGAAGAAATGGTCAAAATCCTTGGCAATAAGAGAGATACAAATCAAAACCACAATGAGATACCATCTCACACCAGTAGCATCACAATATTTAGTAGGGCAGCAATCAGTGTTGGAGAGGATGTAGAGAGGTGAGAACTCTCATACACTGTTGATGAGATTGTAAAATGTTGCCACCACTCTGGAAGATGATTTGGCACTTCCTAAAAAAATTGAACATAGAAACTCTGTACGACCCAGCTATTCCACTACTAGGAATACACCCAAGAAAATGAGAATTGAGACACAGAGATTTGTACACCAGTGTTCATAGCAGTGTTATTCATCATTGCAAGAACATGAAAACAGCCCAAATCTTCAACCAAAACTGAATGGATTGAGAAAGTGTGATAAAAATCACACAATGGAATACTATGCAGCACACAGGATAAATAATTTTGAAAAATACTTCTTAACTTGAGAGAAGCTGCAGAGCACTTAGAAGAGTTAAACTATTGTAGTTTCATAAGGACAAATATTGCATAGCACCATTATTGTAAAAATGTAAGGATAACTATTAAAACTTGTATAGGAACTCAAGGAGGGAGGAGGGTACGAAAGGAGAGTTGAGGATAAGTAGTTGCATAGTATTGTGGGTGAAGGGAGGGAGGCAAGGAAAGGGGAAGAAGCCAGACAAAAAGCCTGAGTAATGATGGGTAAGGTCAAATGGTGATGAATTTTATGAAATATGATGCATGAGAATGATTATATGAAACAGTGTGAATGAAGAATAGTGTGAATTGCAATGTATATCAAACTTTGTAAGAAAACTAATAATTAAACAGATCATTTTGAGAAATTAACATTAGAAGGATTCTGCAAATTCTGTAACACTCTTAGAAAAGCATTCTATTTACTTTGTTGTTGTTGAAAATATACAAAACAAAAACATTTAAACAATTCAGTAGTTTCTACACGTACAATGCAGTGACATTAATTTCACTTTTTAGTTGTACAACTATTATTATACTCCCTTTCCAAGCTGGTCCTCTCCCATTATTGTAAGAGAGAAAAAGGTCATTACAAAGGCAAAAAGAAGAAAATACCAACATGGACATCAGAAGATACTCTGAAAATTGCACTTGTGTGTTGAGAATCCAAGCAAAGAGAAGAGATGCCAAAGTAAATGAGATGAGCAGAAGATATCGAAGGATCTTGAGAAAACAAAAGTAAATAATGTAATGTGCAAAGAGCTGGAGTTCAGGAATAAAAAGAGAAGATCTTGTTGGGCATTTCTCAAGTTGAAATAACTTGATTACAATACTGAGAGAGACTATAGGAAAACTCTTAAATATCCAGGAAGCATTAAAGAAAATAGAGGGAATATACATTCACTGTACCAAAAAGAATTAGTTGAAACTAAAATATTTTCCAGAAGTGGAATGTGATAAAGAGCCAATGGTGATGAAGGAAGATATCCAAGCTGCATCAAACTCATTGACAAAAAATAAGTCCACAGGAGTTGGTGGGTTACCAATTGACATGTTTTAATTTACAAATGTAGCTCTGAACACCAGTCTATGCCAGGAAGTTTGGAGGACAGCTACCTGGTCAACTAACTAGAAGACATCCATATTTGTTCCTCTCCCAAGAAAAGAAATCGAACAGATTATTGATGTTGTTGTTTGTCATTGAGTTGAGATCTACTCATAGCAATCCTATAAAGAGCCATTCTGAAACTTGTTCTATCCTGTGCAATCCTCATTATCTCTGAGACACTAGAGCCCATTGTTGAAGTCACAGTGTCAATCCATCTCTTTCGGGGGGCATCTTCTTTCCATTGATAATCTTCCAACTTTCCAAGAATAAGGTCCTTTTTGAAGAAATTGCCTCACCTAGATATGTGTGCAAAAGATGAGAGATAAAGCTTTGTCATCCTTTCCTCCAAGTAATATTCTGGCTACACTTTCTCCAGGACATATCTGTTTGTTTTTTGGTAGTCCATGGGATATTCTTTATCCTTCCTTAGCACCACAACTCAAAAGCATCAATGTTCAGAAAGGTAGAGCGATAGTGCAGGAGAGAAAGACCTCGGGTAAGATGGGTATTGATATAGTGGCTAGAGCAATAGTTATTGATGTATTGGAATCAGTGATACTGGCTCAATGCAGGGCAGGCTTCAGAGCTGCTATAGGTAGAGTCACTATGACTTGAAGGCACATAACAAAAACAATATGCTTGATTCAAGCCTCAGGTATCCCAACCACCTGCTGTGTGTCTGAGAGCTAGACAATGAAAAAAGATAACAGAAGAATAATTGATGAATTTGAAGTATGATGCTGGAGAAGACTGCTGACTATACCATTGTCTGCCAAAAGAATAAACAGATATGTCTTGTTGTTGTTAAATGCCGTTGAGTCATAGGCGACTCATAGCGACCCTATGAAGGAGAGTCCTTGATGCTTGGGTGCCTTTCATCCTCTCTCCAGAGATATACCTTAGAAAAGGTAAAATAGAAATGTTCCTTCAAGACAAAGATGGCAGAGCTTAGTGTCACATATTTTGGGCATATTGTTAGGAGAGGCTATTCCTTGGTAAGGGACATCATACTTGGAAAGGTAGAGAGTAGTGAAGGAGAGGAAGACCTCAGTGAAATCAACTGATACAATGACTGTGGCAATAGGCTCAAGTGTGTTGGAGATGATAAGGATAACGCAGGATAGGACATGTATCAGATCTGTTGTTCATAGGAACATTATGAGTTGTATACAACTTGACAGGACCTAACAACAGCAAAGTTCCTAGGTAATCTTTCCAGTTGTCCAATTAATCCTATGTAAATAGTTCTTAAAAAAGAACAAATAATGCTCGAGAGAGATTTTTTTTTACTGTTTTTATTTTAATGTACTGTAGAGTTGACTACAACTCATGATTACTCCATGTAAAAAGATGAATATTTGACCCACATCCTACATCATCATCAGGATCTCCTAGTTGGTTGAACTTATCATTACAGTCACTGAGAGAATTCATGTTGTTGAGTTTCCTTCACCTTTCCAAATGATGTCTTTTTCCAAGGACATTTATTAATGTTAATAGTTGGAAGAAATTCCACATATGTAATAGCTTTTAAAAGCCACCTCCTGACAACATGTCCAAAGTATGTGGGATGAAGTTTCACCATTCTTGCCTCTAAAAAGCACCCGAGTTAAACTTCCTCCAAGATAGATGTGTTTGTTCTTTTAACAACCCATGGTGTAGTCAGTATTTTTCTCAACATCACAATTCAAAGGCTTCAATTCTTCTTCTGTCATCCTTACTCATTGTTGTGTGACTTTCAGATGCATTGGAAGTAACTGATAATTCTATGGCTTGGATCAGGTACACCTTAGTCCTGTCCCTTCATTCAATCACACATACACAATTTGTGCTATAACATTAATAGGAATTGATCCGTACCATTTATGACAATGTCTCGCTATATCCTTGCTGTACTTTGCCTTTCCCTTCACACTGCTCACCCATCTGCTAGTCTCAGCTCCCTCCTCCCTCTCTTCTCATCACTATCAATCCTCCAGGAATGTTTCTATCTGTAGGTAAATGTTTCCTTAGCTTTTCATGCATAGGAAAATCAATCATGCATATCCTGTTCCACATTGTTAATTACAATGCACGCAATGTCTGATTATCTATTCATTTCACCTTGTCCTTCCCTTCACCTATTTCAATCCTGTTCTACATTGTTAATTACAATACATATAAGGTTTGATCTTCCATTCATTTCACATTGTCCTTCTTTTCACCTATATCAATAGGGTGTTCTTTCATTGTCTATTCATTAATTTCTCACTCTCGTCCTGCCCACCCCATAACCTTCATTTTCACCATATGGACTTGGTCTCTGGTTCTCCACTGAGAAAGCCTGTGGATAAGGAGTTGTGCTAATAACTACTCAAAGGCAGGTGATTCACATCCAAGAGCTACTCAGAGGCCGAAAAGTGGACTCTTTCCTTTCAAATGATTTCTATCCTCTGAAAACCTACTGGAAGGTCAGCTATGGCTGTTGTGACTTGATGGTGATAAGGCTTTTTAAAATTGTCTTACTGCTATTCGTATTTTATGTGCTGTCAAGCAGACTAATACTCACCATGACTCTATGGCCAACAGGTCTGAATTTTGTCCTATCTTGTACCATCTTAATGATCTCTGACATGCTTGAGTCAGTTATTAACAGTTACTGTTATCAATCATCTTGCTGTATGTCTTTATATCTTTCTCTGACACTCCACCTTCCCAGCATAATGTCTTTTTTATTAGTTAAGCTGTTATTTAGTGTTAAGACCTGTGAGTATGTGTGTGTGTGTGTGTGTGTGGTGGTGGTGTTTGGTGTTGTTTTTTGGGGGGGTTTTAAAAATTATTTTTATCATTAATTTCAATGAAAATTTACAGAGACTTTGGATTTCCATTCATTCATTGTTGCACTTTTGTGTGTTGGTTTTGGGTTTGTTTTGTCTTTATTTCAGGGTTAAAGATTTTCTTGGGCAAATAGTCTCAAGAGTTTATCTAGCCTCTATAGATTCAAAAGTCTGAAGTTTATAAAATTTTGAAATTCTGTTTTTATTTGTTCTCTTACCTTCAGAAGATCAAGACTTGTAGCATTAAATTTGGATTGAAGCTCAACATCAAGGAAACAAAGGTTCCCATGACTGGGCTGATTGACAGCATCATAATTAATGGAGAAGAGATTCAGATTGTTAACAGCTTCAGTTTGCTTGGCTCCACAATTAACACTCTTGGTACCAGCAGACAAGAAATAAAAAAAACAAACAAACAAACAAAAAAACACCGAATTGCATTGGGAAACTCTGCTATTAGGTACAGCTCCAGAATTCTGAAAAACAACATCAGTCTGGAGACTAAGGTGTGCCTGATCCAGGCCATTGTCTTCACAATTTCTTGCTGTCTCAGAGAGCTGGACAACGACTAGGGATGAAAGAAGGAGAACTGATGTCCTTTGAGCTTAGGTGCTGGAGAAGAGTATTGAATATACATGGACTTCTGGGAGAACAAACAAGTTAATCCTGGAGTGAAACAAGGCTGCTCCTTGGAGGCAAGGATTCTGAAGCTCCATCTGACATACTTTGGGCATGTTTCAAGGGGGGGCCAGTCCTTGGAGAGGGACATTATATTGCAGAGGGTGGAGGGACAATGCAAGAGAAGATGATCCTTGATGAACTGGATTGACTAGGTGACTGGGGTAGTGGGGGTAGATGTTTCAGAGACAATAAAATTGGTACTGGATAGAGCAGAGTTTAAAACTGTTGTACAATGGATTGGTATGAGTCACAAGCAATTTGACAGCATATAACAACAACATATAATCTTTGATAAAAATGCCTTTTATAACATTTTCTAAAAAAACAGTTATTTCTTTAGTTGTAATAGCTTTTAAAATTTGAAGTACAGAAGATATTGTTTATTTGTTTATAAATAATTTCTAAAAGTACATGTAGATTGCAGCGTTTTGGAGACTCAGAAGTCTCAGAGCATGTGTTGCAAATGACTAATACAGTTCAGGAAGTTTTAGTGTTATACAGTGAGTTGCATTACTCACGCAAAGGCTGTAGCTCTCTGGACAGTAAATCTTTCTTTCTCTGAAGGAGAAAGGAAAAATGGGCAATCTCCTCCCATGCAATTTACAGCTTTGAAAATGCAATGGAGGATCAGTGATGAATTAGTTTCAACTTAAGAGCAACAAGAATGAATATAGTTCAATATAAAATATAGCTAATTAGAAGGAAAACAAAATACCTTTTAGCTTATAGTCTAAAAGAAACAACAGATTTATATCTGAATATGAGTATTGGGAATAATTGTTTCCAAGAATTTACAGTAATGTTAATAGTTGGAAAACATGCCCTTTTTTTAATACTTGGAGAATAAAAAAAAATAAAATAAGAAAAATCTTTGTAGGTCCTTGTTATACCCTTATCAACAGAGTTATTGTATTATATTTCTTTAGGGGAAAAAATGCAAAAATGTTGCCATAGATTGAATTGTGTCCCTGTGGTCTGATAACCGAATAGTTATAGAAGGATTAAAAGTGATATGCAGTACATCCTAATACCACTGACGCTATGGCAGGTTATCCGAGGCAATAAATGACAGTCAAGAAAACAAAAGACATATTTTATTGGGGACATCTGCCATCAGAGACCTCTCCAAGAAAGTCTCTTAAAACACTAAGGTACACCTGATTCAAGGTATGAGTCTTGTTTTTTTTGGTTTGTTTGTTTGTTTTTAATTACTTATTATACACCTAAAAGTTGGACAATAACCAAGAATGACAGAAGAATTGAGTCTTTGAATGGTGGTATTGGAGAATAATACTGAATATCCCATGGACTGCCAAAGAATAAATCTATCTTGGAGAAATAATGGCCAGTGTGCTTCTTGGAAGCAAGGATGATGAAGCTTCTTCTCACATACTTTGGACACATTTTTAGAAGGGGACAATTCTTGTTGAAGGACAGCATGCTTGAAAATGTGAAAGATTAGCATAAGAGAGGAAGACCCTCAACAAGATGGATTGACATAGTGACTATAAGAATGAAGTTAAATATATCAGAGATGGTAAAAATAGCACAGGATAAGGTAAGGTTCAGATCTGTTGTTCATAGGGTCACTATGAGTCACAGTCAACTTGACCGCACTTACCAACAAATTGAAAGAGAATAAATTTCTCTTTGTTAAAATAGTCCCCTTTTACTATCATTGTTACAGCAGTGTTAGTTAATACAGACAGATACTGCTCTGAGTTTCTGTGTCTGGTCCTGCTATTCTTTTTATTTGTAGTTAATCTCAGATTTTAAATAGGAATTCCGGTTTCTCACACTATCTAAAACTAAAGAGTTCCTGTGAAAACTTTCATAAACAGAAATGCCATAAAATGAAGATTAAATTATATTTCATTTATATGGAGACATTTCTGAGCATTCTTAGACAAAATCATATCATATAGCATTAGCATGTATTTTAAGAAGTGATTATGTTGGCAACTTTAAAGATTATTTCTCTATATATAAACAGTGCAAATGGTAGATTCAGCCAAATTTAACATACACCATATCTTTACTTCTTTCCTGTCATCAGCATGCTAACTTGTATCTGGTTCAATGTTAGCTATAAGACCCATTTGCACTCCTGACCAAACCTTATGACACATCTTATGACAATTGCACTAAATTAACTGATATAAAGCACAGTTCAAAGACATGTGAATTTTATATTGAGCATGATGATGCCCCTCTCACTTCTCAAGGTACATGCTGCTTCTGTCATGACTTGCTGCAGAACCAATGCTGAACGTCAATTTTGCTTTTTGTCTTTTTTCTAAAAGCCAACATTTTGTCCAGGTTTTTTATTCAGTTTGTGTGTAGTGCTAGAGAAGAGACTTGAACAGTCCTTAAACTGCCAAGAAAATGCATAAGTCTGCCTTGGAGAGAGGGAAACCAAGTTTCTCCTTGGAGGCTAAGATTTTGAAGTTTTGGACATGTGGCCTGGAGGGACCAGTCCTTGGGGAAGGGCATCCTGTTCGGAAGGGTGGAGGGAAGCACAGGAGAGGAAGACCCCAGATTGATACAACAACTGGGCAGGAGAGGTGTGTCAGAGTCGATGAGACTGACTGAGGATAGGGTAGGTTTCGGAGCTGTTGTACATA
>NW_006399770.1:25196251-25198706 GCF_000299155.1 Elephantulus edwardii
TGTGTGTGTGTGTGTGTGTGTGTGTGTGTGTGTGTGTGTTTGTCAATATGTCTATTCTGTTCTGGTTGTTGTCATTGAGTTAAGTACAACTCATAATGACCCTATGAAAAACAGATTTGAACCCTGTCCTATCTTTTGCTATCCTCAACATTTCTGACCTACTCTAGCCAATGGTAGCAGTCATTTTGGCAATTCATCTGGTTGAGGGTCTTCCTCTCTTTCACCAACCCACCTCCTTTTCAAGCATGATGTCACTCACCAAAAATAGCCTCTCTGAACAACATGCTCAAATTATGTGAGATGATAATTTGTCATTTTGGCCTCCAAGGACGACTCTGGCTATAGTTTCTCCAAGACATATCTGTTTATTTATAACTCAGAAGACGTTCGTTTTCTTATCTCCACTACAATAATATGATCTAGTTAACAAAGAAAACTCTATTTCCAAACCAAATTATATCCATATGTATAAAAGTTAAGATTCCAACACACATTTTTTAAGTAAATAATTTATGCCACAACAATCCTATCTTTGGTCCCCAATATGGCATGCCTCGTTCACATGAAAAATATATTCACTCTGTTAAAGCATCCCAGAAGTCATAACTCATTCTAGAATACATTCTAACACCAACATCTCACATTCTAAAAAAAAAAAAAAAAAACAAATATTGTTTAGGTGAGACCTTAGGTGTGGAGCATCTTTTAAGGTGAGTTATTCTCTTCCATATGTGTACCTGTGTAATGTAGACTACAAGCTATCTGCCTACAAAGGACAACGAAGGAGCAGGGCAGACTCTATTTGCATGAAAAGAGGCTCAAAGCATTGTGGTTTGTTTGCTTTGTTTCTTACTGTTCTTTACTAATTTTTATTATCTGAGTAAAAGTTTACAAAACAAATTGGCTTTTTTCTTATTTAAACATTTTCTTTTAAAACATTAAGGTACCCACAATGTATTCACATTTTTCTTTCCCTCCTAATTCTAATTTTTACCATTGATCCTTCTATCCTTCCCCTTCCTGCCTTATTCTAAGGCATTAGGGCCTCTCTCATGCTATTGGCCACCTTCTACACCTGTCTCCTGGTTAGCTGAAACGTGAACCCTCAGGGTTAGTTTTGCTATAGGGTCAAAATTGACTAAAGGTCACAATCTCAAGGTTTCCACCAGTTTCTATCAGATAAGTAAGCCTATCTTCTGTTATACTTTTGAGTTTTGCTCCATATTTTCTTCTACTCTATCCAGGATATTCTTAGAGGTTATATTTTGTCATGTATCATGACCTAGGAAAATATTAGAAATAAAGCAAAGTTTTATCAATAAATATTTTTTTAAATACAGAGAAAGAAGGAAATATATTTGAACTTACTTACATGTACATAAACAAGCACTGGTAGGCTATATAAAAACAACAATAAAAGTACCTTTTGGCTTGGGACATAAAGGCTGGTCAAGATACAAGAAATAATGTGTGAGATTTTTCACTGCAGATCATTGTATATTTTCTTATATTATTTTTGAACAATGAAAATGTACTACCAAGCCTAAAAAATTTAATGACAAAGAGCTGCAGAAAATAACTTATCAGAAAATCGCATCAGTATTACATTATTGAAATGTCAACTAACTTCATTTTATAAGCACTTTGATTGAACAGTTTACATGCATCAAATATGAAACAAGAAGGGGGGGAAACAAGACATCATTACTCCAGATTTGACCCCAGGAAGATTATGTTAGAGAGAAACAGGAATGGCTAGTGAATTCATTATTGTTATTTATTAGGTACTGTTTGCCTGCAAATATGTTAGCAACACAAATCAAACAAGGCAAGAATCAGTTTTAACATTGAAAGCAATCACTGAAAAAGAGCAACATTGTTTGCTAACTGGAAACAGAAATATTGCCACTGAAAGTTAATTTCCACATAGTAAGAGCAAACATATGGATAAAAGGAAGCATTCCACAAAGACCAAAAGAGATTGGACCACAGAGAAAGAACATTACACTACTGCTGGAATAGCATTCCATGGGGATGGTGAGTGATGATAATAAAGGAAAAGACAGGAAAAAAGTGGAAACATTCCTTGTATTTACTGGTGAGTCTAATTTTCTTCTTTGTATAAAGAGGTTTTCAATTAAAAAGAAACTGGTGTCCCAAAATGGCCACTTGGGATGCAAAAATAAATGTTAGTTATCTATATTAAAACACAATAATGGTGGTGATTAACAATGTATGAGAATGATTGTATGACACATAATTCTAATGAAGAAAAGTGTTGGAGGGGGAGAATATGAAAAATTAAAAAACAAAAGTAAATTCTAAAACTGATTGTTATTGTTGATTGCCAAGCACAACTCATAGCGATCCTATGAACAAAAGACCTGAAGCCTATCTGTAACTATCATCATTTCTCCAAGTTCATAGAGTTTCCAGAGGCATATTATTTAGGAAG
>NW_006399770.1:25199929-25206806 GCF_000299155.1 Elephantulus edwardii
GTGCTTCCTATTGACAAAGGGGCCCTTTAGAGTAGTGAGAGAAGATCTTCACCCTGAAACCCACAGCATCCCTTTTCAGCAGGAAGTATCTAAGAGAATACACAGTCCCCTTTTCCTTATGAATAAGGGTGAAGTCTCTCTCAGGGAGGAGTGATAGGGAATGGCAAAGGAGACTGACAAAGGAGATTAATCAGAACTGGCTTTGACAAGGACTGTGGCAATGAGACAATTAAAACAGACTTTCAAGGGGGGGAAGAAGAACAAACTTGGGGCGGTAGAGAAAATAGTGCAACAAGGAATGAATGGAAATCCAAAATCTCTGTAAATGTTTATTAAAATTAATAAAAATTACAAAAAGAAAAGTGAGAAAGAAAACAAACAAACAAACAAAAAAAACCCACTATCCACCATGGGTAATCATTAATGGCATTTGACACCCCAATGGGACAAGGTTCAGCATCACAGCCACTCCAGGTTCTCAGTACAGCAAATTGACAGAAAAGTGCTGTACCACTTAGAAGAATATCCCTCCAAAATATAACCACCAACTTTTAAATACAAAGGCCCACTCCCAGATTTTGTTAATTTAAGAGGCTTAAATTAAAAATAAAAATAAAAAATTAGTATGCTGTTGTTATGTGCCATTGAGTCAACTGTGACCTATAGTGACCCTATGTAGAGCAGCTCTGAACCCTCCCCTATTCTGAACCAGTCTCACTAATTCCAACACACCAATATAAATCTATCTCATCTGTTGTCTTCCTCTTCTGTCCTCTCTCTCCACCATTCTGAACATAAAGTCCTTTTCCAAGGACTGGACTTTCCTGGCCACGTGCCTAAAGTACGTGAGATGGAGCTTCACAATCCTAGCTTCCAAGGAGAACCTTGGTTTCACATTCTCTAAGACATACCTCTTTGTTTTCTTGGCAGTCCATGATATACTCAAGATTCTTCTCCAGCACCACAACTCAAAGGCATCAACTCTTCTTCTGTCGTCCTTTGCCATTGTCAAGCTCTTTGAAGCATCACAAGTAATTGGCCTGGATTAGGTGCACCTTTGTCTCTAGACTGATATCGTTGCTTTTCAGAACTCTGGAGAGGTCCTTGACAGCAGGTTTTCCCAATGCAATTCGGCTGTTGATTTCCTGACTGCTGGTGTTAAGAGTGTTGATAATGGAGCAGAGCAAGCTGTAATTGCTAACAAACTCAATCTCTTCTCCACCTATCATGGTGCTGTTAATTGGCCCAGGGGTGAGAATCTTTGTCTTCTTGATATTGAGCTTCAATCCATATTGAAGACTACAGTCCTTGAACTTCTGCAACAAGCACTTAGGTCTTCTTCAGTTTCAGCAAGCAAGGTTGTGTCATCTGCATATCATAGGTTGTTGATGAGTCTTCCTCCAATCTTGACACCACATTCATCCTTATAAAGCCTTGCTTCCTGAATGATATATGCTATGCATAAAGATTGAAAAGATATAGGGACAGGATGCATCCCTGACACACTCCTTTCCTGAATTTGAACCATTCATTTTTTCTTTGCTCTGTTCTGAGGACTACCTCCTGGTTGAAGTATAGCTTTACACAAGCACAATCAAGTGTTCTGGGATTCCCATTTTCCTCAAGGTTAGACACAATTTGTTGTGATTCACACATTCAAATACCTTTGCATAGTCAATGAAATTCAGATAAACATTCTTCTGGTACTCTCTGCTTTTTGCTAAGATCCATCTGACATTGGCAATAATGTCTCTAGTGCCACAACCTCTTCTAAACCCAGCTTGTATTTCTGGTAGTTCTGTCAATGTACTTACTGTTCCAGTCATTTTAGGATAATCTTCTGTAGGATTTTGCTAGTATGTGATATTTTTGATATTGTTCTATAATTTCCACATTCTGTTAGGTCACCTTTTTTTTGGGGGGGGGGAATGGGAATAAATGTGGATCTCTTTCAGTAAGTTGTCCAAGTAGTTGTCCTCCACATTTCTTGGCACAACTTGGTGAGCACATCTAGGACAGCATCTATTTGTTGAAATAAGTCAGTTTATAACCAATCAATTCCTGGGGCTTTATGTTTTGCCAAGTCCTTTAGAGCAGCCTGAACTTCCTCCTTCATCACCATTGTCTCTTGATCATCTCTTATTTCTTTAAATTCTTCTGTGTCAGCCAATTCTTTTTGATAGAGCAACTCTGTATACTCCTTCCATCTTCTTTTAATGCTTCCTGAATCATTCAATATTCCGCCTATAGCATCGTTAAGCATTGCAACTCGTGGCTTGAGTTTGTTCATTGCTCTTTGTTGCTTCAGTTTAAGAAATGCTGAGAAAGCTCGGCCCTTTTGATTTTCTGACTCCAGCTCCTTTCACATTCCATTATAATGTTTTGCCTTATCTTCCTGAGCTGCCCTTTGAAATCTTCTATTCAGCTCCTTAACTTCTTTTATATGGCTTCTCAGGACGCTAGTGCAATATTCAGGGTCTCTTCTGACATCCATTTTGGTCTTTTCTTCTTCTTCCTTCTTTGTAATTACTTCTTGCATTCTTCATGATTGATATTCTTGATATATTACCACAACTCATCTAGTCTTCGTTTGTTAGTGTTCAAAACCTCAAACCTATTCCTGAGTTGGTTTTTAAATTCATGGAGGATAAACTCAAGATCAAATTTTGATTCATGTGGATATGATTTAACCTTCTTTAGCTTTAAAATTGCTTAGTAAGTTTTTGTCATTAAGGCTCTGAAGAAGAGTCTTACTGATTCTCTTTAAAAAACTCAAACAAATGCAACCAGATGAACTAAAACATATAATTGATGACAAATGTAAGAACGAATATAATTGAAACTATGGTGCCCAAAGGAGCCCTGGTGGGATAATAGGTTCAATATTGGGCTCCTAACAAAAAAGTCAGTGGTTGAAACCCATTAGCTGCTCCTCAGGGATAAGAAGCTTGGAAACTGGATTAGATAGAGGGTTGACTAGAGTCAGAATAGACTCAAAAACAGTGGATTTGGGCCTGTTTCTCTGGTAATTCTAATCCACCAGCGACTCCTTGTTAGAAAGATGTGCAATCTCCCCATGTGATTTATAGTTTCAGAAACTCAGTATAGGGCCAGTTATGAATTTTTTATCAAAACACGAACTCAATAGCAATGAATTTGAGTTAGGATCCAGAGGGAACAAACATAAAGAAATACAGCATCAGATCTTAAAACCAAATATTTCATTACCATTAAGTTTATACCTTAAAAATTAGAGGGGGAAAAAAACCAAAATACAAATCTTTCTTCAAGTTGCTGGAGGAATACATTTAAAAAAAGAGGTTATAAATTAGTTCCATGTGCAATAAGTTCAGAATAGAAATGTCTATTATTATAGTAAATATCAATATTTTTATTAGGCAATTTCTTGTAAAAATCTAGGTTTTTTCTCTTTTTAGGAAGGTTGGATATGTAGGACCACTGAGAAATGACAGGAAAAAGTATTTAAAGTATTATGAAATGTATTCTATACTGAGAGCAAAAAAATATTTTAGACCAAGATAAAGTGCAATGCTAAGAGACAAAAAAAAATTGTTTCTGGGTAATAAATTTGAATGTTAATGGAATATTCACTAGAAGATATATGATTTTTCAATTATCACAATAGCTTTTATGTATCTTAAATGTCATGTATGTTACAGACTCAATTATACCATCTGAAAATAAATGTTGAAATCTTAACCATTGTCTAAAATATCTCCCAGTTTGAGATCAACAAGACCAAGATTTGGTTCTCAAAAAAAATCAATACAAGAGACAAACCACGAGCAAAGCTAATAAAGGAAAAGAAAGAAAAGACACAAATTAGCCAAAGAAGAGATGATAGGGATGATGTCAAAATTGAAATAAAAAGGTTAACAATGGAATAGTATTAAAAACTATACTTACATAATAAAAACTAAAGGAAATGGACAATCACTCAAACTGACACAGATTCAAGTAGAACACCTAAACAAACCCATTACTAAAGAAAAAATTGAAAAAGTCATAAAACAAAACAACTTCTTAAAAAAAAATCCCTAGACTAGATTGTTTTATTAGCGAATTTTATAAAATATTCAGAGAAGAGCTGTCATCAATTCTACATAAGTATTTCAGAAAATAGAAAAAGATGAATACTCCCTGACTCATTCTATAAAGGAAACATATAACTGACACCAATGTCAGGTAAAGACACCACCAAAATAGAAAAGTAGAGACCAATATCTCTCAATAACATAAATGCAAAAATCATCAATAAAACTGTAGTCAATAGAATACAACAGTGCATTAAAGAAGAAAAAGAAATCTTCATGACCAAGTGATATTCATAACAGATATGCAAGGATGGTTCAATATAAGAAAACAATCAGTGTAATTTATTGCATTAACAAGGCAAATAATAAAAACCACATGACCCTAGCAATTGATGTAGAAAAGACCTCTGGTAAAATCCAACATCATATCCTGGTTAAAACACTCAACAAAATTGGAATAGAATGGATTTCCTTGACATAATGAAAAGTATATATACAAAACTAGAGCCGTCATTGCTCTCAATGGAGAGAGATTAAAGGCACTCCTTATGAGAAAAAGAAATAAGCAAAGATGCCCACAATCACATCTCTTATTGTATTAGAAGCCTAAGCAAGAGCAATAAATCAAGCAAAGGAAAGAAAAGGTGTCCAAATTGGCAAATAAGAGGTAAAACTATATATACAGATGATAAGATAGTATACTTAGAAAACCCTAAAAGTTCAGCAAGAAAACTATTGAACATAGTCAACCAATTCAACAGAGTAGCACGATACAAGATCAACATATAAAAATCAATTGAATTTCTCTACAGTAACAAAGAGAATATCAAAATGGAGCTAAGAAAAACAATATCAAATTACAATAGCCAATCACAAGATTAAATATACTTGGAAACACATCTAGCTAGAGACACAAAAGACCTATAGGAAGAAAATTACAAAACATTACTACAATAAACAAAAAGAGATCTGGAGAACTAGAAGAATATGCCATGTTCATGGGTAGAAAGACTCAATATCATAAAAATGTCAATTCTACCAGACTATCTACACATTCAATGCAATCTCAATACAGATACCACTTCCATTCTTTAACAAGATCAAAAAGGCAATTTCCAACTTTATCTGGAATGGAAAGAGACTCTGAATAAGCAAAGCGCTACTGAAAAAGAGAAACAAGGTAGGAGACATTACACTCCTTGATCTCAAAACCTATTACACAGCCATAGTGGTCAAGACAGCATGGTACTGGTACAGTGACAGACACATAAATCAATGGAATAGAATTGAGAACCCAGAAATGAACTCCTCTACTTATGGTCAACTGATTTTTTACATGGAGATATCATGTAAGTGGGGAAATGACAGAATCTTTAACAAACGGTGTTGGCAAAATTGGAAGACCATCTGCAGAAAATTTAAGCAAGACATCTCATACTATACACAAAAATCAACTCAAAGGAGATCAAGGACCTACAAGGAAAATCAAAGACTATAAAATTCATCAAAGAAAAGCTAGGAATAACTCTAGAAGTCCTAATACACAAACTGAACACACTTCAAAGCATAATTAAAAGCCTACAACCAGGAAAGAATATGCACATAAAAAGCCTTCTCCACCAGGGTAAAAAGACTGGGAAGAATATTTTGCAATGGCATATCTGATAAGGGACTTCTCTCTAAATTTATAGAATCCTCCAGCACCTTAGCAAGAATCAATCTCATAAATGGACAGAAGATATTAATAGCTGCTTCACCAAAGAAAGCGTTCAGTTGGTAAACAAATATATGAAGAAATGTTCAAAATACCTATCTATCAGAGATATGCAAGTCAAAACAACTAAGAGATATCATATCACACCAGCAATAATACCAAAGTTCAACTAAGCAGCAAACAGCAAATGGTGGCAAGGCTGCAGAGTAATGCTCTCTATTCACTGCTGATGGGAATGTAAAATGGTACAATCACTACGGAAAGAGGTCTGTCACTTTCTCAGAAAGTTGGAAATTTGACCCAGCAGTTTCACTCTGTGAATATACCCTAAAGAAACCGATGCTGCAACTCAAATAGATGCATGCACACCCATATTTATTGCTGAATTATTCATTATAGCAAAGATACAGAAGCAACCCAAGTCCCTATGAACAAGTGAATGAATGGGAAATTCAATGGAATTCTATGGAATGGAAAGGAATATTATGAAGCATTTAAAAACAATGAACTCATAAAACATTATTTAACATGGGTGAACTTGGAAGATATTAAGCTGAGTGAAGTATCTCAATCATAAAAGGACTAATACTGCAAAACACCACTGTTACAAAATAAGACTGACATGGGGTGTCGGAGGATAAATATAAAAAGAATGGATAGATAATGAACACTGTATTGGAACAACTGAGGGGAAGAACTTCCCGAAAAGAATATATTATTAGGAATTATATGTACGACAATAATCTGGAACAAGAGGTGCACTGCAAAGTGGATTGATGGAGGGGGAAGTGAAGGAGAGAGAGGAAAATGTGCAACAATGAATGAATAAAAAAGGGAAAGAAACCCTAAAAAATAAAATTATACTATTTGGAAATAGAGTTCCTCATTTGGTTATTGTAATTATGCCATGAAAATACAGTGAGCTCTAGTGATGTAGTTCATATGGAGTTGTACTACTAACGTTGTTGTTGTTGTTGCTATGTGCCGTCGAGTCGTTTGCAACTCATAGCGACCCTATGTACACCAGCCCTAAACCCTGCTCTATCCTATGCCAATGGCATTGCCTCTGACACACCCATCCCGATTACCCCAGTCACTGAATCAATCC
>NW_006399770.1:25214736-25215922 GCF_000299155.1 Elephantulus edwardii
GGGATGGGTGTGTCAGAGGCGGTGCGGTTGGCGCGGGATAGAGCAGGGCTTAGGGCTGTTGTGCATAGGGTCGCTATGAGTCGGAAACGACTCGATGGCACATAACAACAACAGCTATTCTTTCTGCAGATGTAATTGATCTGATTCCTATGCATACCCTCAGGTGAAATCCATGTATATAACCTGTGTTTATGTCTCTTAAAAAAGTATTTGCTATGAATAAGTCATTGACTGCACAAAATTCAATTATTCTCTCTCCAGCTCCATTTCTGTCACTGAGTCCATGTTTGCCAACTACTGAATCTTCTTCTCTGCTCCCAACTTTTTCATTCCAGTCACCTGTTATTATCAATGCATCTTGATTGCATGTTCAATCAATCTCTGATTGTAAAAGTTGGTAAAAATCTTCTATAGCCTCTTCCTTGGCTCTGGTTGTTCGTACATGTATCTTAATGTTAGTGGTATTCACTGGACTTCCTTGTATGCACATGGATATTATCCTGTCACTCACAATATTGTACTTCAAGATGGATCTAGAAATGACTTTCTTAATTATGAAAGCAACTCCATTTTTTTCTCACCTTTGCATCTCCAGGGTATGATGTATCATATGATAATCTTACACAAAATGCCCCATGCCAGTCCATCTCATCTCGCCAATGCCTAATATGTCAATATTTATGAGTTCCATTTCTTCCTTAACAATATCTAATTTTCCTACATTCACGGTTCTCACATTCCATGTCCCAATCACTAGTGTCTGCTTACAACTGTTCCTCCTCCTTTGTATTTCCAGACTTGAAAGCTCAACCTCAGTTGTCCTTTCTGTTATCTACATGTGTTCTGTTGTACACAGGGTTTTCAGAGGCCTGCTATTTCAGAAGTGGATGGCCAATCCTTCTTCCTAGCCTGTCTAATGTGAATGTTCAGATTTAGAGAAGTATCAGACAGACCCGTTCCTCAGGTTGCACAGAGGCGGCATAAAGAAACCTTGACTGGCAGAGAAGTTGGACAGCTATAGGGTCCATAAAACTCCCCACCCTTTTCCCAGCTAACATTGAAGACCCCAAAACCGCACGGGATCCGTTTCTCAGGTCGCGTAGAGGAGGCATAAAGAAACCTTTACTGGCGGAGGTACTAGGGATAGTGTAGCTAATGTTAGATGGATCTTGGCTGAAAGCAGAGA
>NW_006399770.1:25217072-25219132 GCF_000299155.1 Elephantulus edwardii
GAGAAAGATGGACAATCTCCTCCATCGCAATTAACTGCCTCTGAAAACCCACAGGAGGGTCAGCTATGGGCTGGTTCTGACTCCATAGCACACAAGAACAACAATAAATGCCCTTTCATAGGGGAATTCTGGGGGCTTACTGCTTACACTGGAAAGCCTACTGAAGGGTCAGCGATGAGTCAGTTCCAGCTCCACAGAAGACAGCAACATGCCCCTTCCTGCTCTTGTTATTCACTTCTATATGTAGAAAATGGTAAAATAATAAACAGTAAGAAGGAGAAAATGTAACATAGGACATTATGCTGAACTGCCCACTCTAAGTTTGGCAGTTTGAATCCCTCCATTTAAGAGGGAAAGATGGGCGGTCTCTTCCCATAAAGATTGAGAGCCTCAGAAAATTGGTGGAAAGTCACCAGGAGTCAGTATTGATTTGATAGCACTAAGGTTTCAGTTTTCAGTTTTAACTAGTAATGTATATCCATTACATTATTCCCCAAGAATGCAAATTGTAAGTTGTTACACTAATTAAAAGATTGGCAGCTTGAACACATCCTGGCCATCTGCTTCTGGAAGGTCACAGCTTTGAAAGTCCTATGAAGCTCAGACCTACTCTGCACACTTAGGGTCACCAGGAGTCAAAATCAACGTGATGGCAAATGGTTTTGGTATATAAATTCTACCAATTATGCCTCTAAGTCATGAGGTCAATCTTACAAACTAATTTTTCATATAAAATCAAGATTTTAGGTGAACAGGGTTTTAGAAATCTTGTCAATAGTTTGATGGATCAAATCATCTAATTAATGAACTTAGTAATGCTAAATATAGTTAAATGAAGTCACAAGTTTTATATTTAAATTAATTACCTGTGTATACTTTTTAACAATATGGAAGCACTTTACTAATTTTACAAAACAGCTGTTAAATATTTAATTTTTTATAACATGCTGTTAAAAATCTGCTTTTGCCTATAAAAGACATCGTATTTACATCTCTATTATCCCTTATACTACAGCCTGCTTTTGAAAACAGGTGGTTCACATTTCATAATTAGTAAAATACTAAAATAGAACATCAAAGTACAATTTTGTCAAATTCCTAAAACAAAGAATTTATGTCATGATACATTCCCATCCATTATCATGATAGAAACTGATGAAAAGTCATTTGTATACAAAGTAGGGGTTCTTTTATTGCAGATATATGTAAATTTTCCTTCACTTCTCTGGTGGCCTAGTGATAAGAAACTGCACTCCAATCCCAAAGGCACATAGGTCGAATCCACCAGCTGCTCCACAGGAGAAGAAGGATAAGCAGTCTTCTCCCAAGTGGTTAACTGCCTCTGAAACTCACTGGAAGCTTGGCTATGGATCAGTTCCAACTTGATGGCACACAGCAACAAAAACAACTCCTAACTAGTGGTGGAGTCTGTAGCGAGTTGCTCTGCTAATCCAAAGGTTGCATATCTCCAGTGGTTCAAATCTGTCTGGGGTGCCTTCTAATAAAGATAGATAGCCTCCTCCTGTTTTCATGCATAGCCCCAGAAACTTAATGGAAGGTTACACTGAGTTGAAACTGCCTCAACAGCATTGAGATGAGTCCCAAGTATAAAAATCCTTCAAATTAGGCTGGAAATCAAGGTTAGTCTTTATGAATAAAATTTGGTTTCTTACATCATTGTTAATCTCAAAGACCTCATAACCCCTTTAATCCAATCTACATGTTTAAGAGTAACTTATTAGTCATAGCTCTACCAATCACAGGTGTTTTGGCCACAAGCAAATAATTTAACCTCTCTGAAATTCAGTTACCTAAAGCAAGAGCTATTAATACAATTATTATTCAAATATGTGCATCAGAATGCATAAAGGAAATGGAAAAGATCCAGGGTGAAAAACAAAAACAATGTACACAAACTATGTAAGTAAAACAGTATAAAATACTTTTTTTTTTTCTTCAGTGCTCAGACTTCTAGTTGAGATTCGCCTCCCCTGCACAAATTCCTTGCCACATGCATCTTCTTTCATGCACATCCAAGGTGTGATGAGGGATGAGGTGTG
>NW_006399770.1:25219232-25220591 GCF_000299155.1 Elephantulus edwardii
TTCCTGGCTACTGGTGCCAAGAGTGTTGACCGTGGAGCCGAGCAAACTGAAGCTGTGAACAATCTCAATCTCTTCACCATCCATCCTGATGCTACCAATTAACCTTACGTTTCAAATAAACTAGTAGCTTCACTGGAAAGAGATGAGCAATCTCCTTCCATGTGATTTACAGTGTGTGAAAAAACAATGAAGAGTCATATATGAGTTGGTTCTGACTCAATGGTAATGAATTTTTGAGAATATACAGTGGGAAAACTCTGGTGGCATAATCCTTAGCTGAACTGCTGACCTGCAGTCCCCTGTGGTTTAAATCCACCAGGGGTTACAAGAGAGAAATATGTAGTTTCCTCCTGATAACATTTAAAGTCAAGGGAGGGGCATTAAGAGTCAGAACTGAATGGAAGGCATGAGTCATTTGAATCAATATAGTCAATTCTGAGTTACAGAAATTACAGATAAGATATAGACATACAATAAGGGAGGACAGAAGTGATGTAAGGATTGTCTACAGATCTAGGAATGCTAAACAACCTTAAAGCACTAGGGACAACTGACAAAGAAATTGACAGCAAAAATGGATTTGAAGGTTTAGTTTACAGAATCATGAAAAAATAAACTTGTTTTTTAGTTGTCCACTTGTGGTTTCATGTTGCAAAAACACTTGATAATTCAGTAAGTATAATTTGACTCATGCATTAACCATATAGAACACAAATAAACTTCCCAGAAGGTTTTCAATAGAAGCAGACTATATTACCTGTCTCCCAAATAGTAGATGAAGCTTTAATTATGTGGCCTGGAGTAAAAACAAACTCATAGCTGACTCTCCAGCAGGTTTCCAGAGATTTCAAATCACAAAGAACGAGACTGTACATATTTCTCCCATATAGCAGCTGGAAAATCAGAACCAAAGGTCTTTGAGTTGGTAGAGCAACTTCTTACTATTAGGCCACCAGAAACTATTAGGCTAAAATATCCAACCTTTCAGTGAAGCACTTGGAAATTTTAGGTAACTAAGACAATGTACTTACACTTTTTAGAAGGTGTCATGGTACTAGGGATGTTGTTGTTGTTATGTGCCCTCGAGTCGCTTGAGACTCATAGCGACTCTATGCACGACAGCCCTAACTCTGTCTCTGACACACACATTCTGATTACCCCAGTCACTGAATCAATCAATCATAGAGGGCCTTCCCCTCCTGCGCTGTCCCTCCACCCTCCCAAGCATGATGTCCTTTTCCAAGGACCGGTCTCTCCTTATAACATGTCCAGGGTATGTTTGATGGAGCCTCAGAATCCTTGCCTACAAGCCGGTTTAACCCTCTCCAGGATGAATCTGTTTGTTTTCTTGGCAGTCCA
>NW_006399770.1:25220691-25281821 GCF_000299155.1 Elephantulus edwardii
ATCAAAGCAGGCGAAGGCATTTCGGATCACATCCTCAGGGTTGGTGCCATTCAGCTTCTCCCCAAACATGGTGAGGAAACTGATGAAGTTGACGGGCCAAAGGCCTCACTCATCATGCCCTCCAGATCCTCGTCTGCAGGGTTCTTCCCCAGCGAGGCCAGCATGTCGTACAGGTCCTCCTTGTCAATGAAGTCATCGCGGTTCTGGTCAATCATGGTGAAGGTCTCCTTAAACTCCTGAATCTGGGACTGGTCAAACATTGCAAAGACATTGGAAGTAGCCCTCTATGGCCATTTCTTGATGGTCTTGGCCTTGGCCCTTTTGCTGGACATCTCGTCTTCTGGTGTATGGGGCTTTGCTGCAGGAAGGACTGGTGCAGAGAAGGCTCTCGGTGTGGTGCAGCGGGCAGCCATCTGGTCTGGCGCTGCTCAGCCGGGGCACAAATTTTATTTTTTAAAAAATGTGCACACCAACAACTAACGCCACAGCTGAGGAAATTGAGGATTTCTACCAACTTCTGCAGTCTGATGTGAATCGAACATGTAATGAAGATTCATTAATAGTAATTGGTGACCGTAATGCAAAAGTTTAAATTAAGACAGACTGATAGTTGAAAATTGTGGACTCAGGTGCTAAAAATTAAGCTGGAAATAGAATGAACTTTGTATCACCAATTATTCATTGTGAACATCTTAAAAAAACACACACACAATAGTCACTATACACATAGACCTCACCTGAGATATTGCAGAGGAAAAGATTTATTGCAGATTGAAAAGATTTGTGGAAAGAATTATTGGAGAAATTCTCAGCTATTTAATCTTACTTACATCCACAGTTAACACCCTTGATATTAGGAATCAGGATATCAAAATTCTTGTTGCACTGGTAAAAAAATATGTCGTCAGGAGCCTCCCCAAAGTGCTGAAAAATAACAGTTTAGAGACTAAGGTGCACCTCAATCAAGCTATGGTCTTTTCAATTTTTCGCTATGCATCTGAAAGTTGAACAAGTATTAAGGATGACAGAAAAAGAAAAAAACTTTTGAATTGTGGTGCTGGAGAAGAGTACTGAATATCCCACAGACTATCAAAAGGACAAACAAATATATCTTAGAGAAAGTGCAACTATGGTGCTCCTTGGAAGTAAGGAGGGTGAAACTTCATCTCACATATTTTGGGCATGTTCCTGGGACACGCAGTCATTGGAAAAAGCTAAAATTCCTGGAAAGGTGAAGGGTCAGAGAAGGAGAGGATAGCCCTCAATGAGATGGACTGACACAGTGACTGTCAAGAGTATGTTAGATATGATGAAGATGGCACGCGATAGGGCAGGGTTCAGATACATTGTCCATAGAGTTGTTAAAAGTCACAATCCTTTCGATGATGCCTAACAACAACAATATATCTACAACATGTCTAGGGCTCTATCTGTTTGTTGAAATATGTCAATTGTTATTTCATCAATTCCTAGGGCCTTATTTTTCACCAGTGTCTTCCTATTTAAAATAGGAGAGATGTGTATCAAGTTAGGATCCCTTCTCATTATCTATTCAATCTGTATGCTGAGTAAATTAGAATTGCTCAGCATATATGAGGAGATATATGGTGTCAGGATTGGAGGAAGATTCATCAATAATTTGTGTTAGGCAATTGACACAACCTTGCTTTCTTAACAGAAGACGTGAAACTCTCAAAGACTACAACTTTCAGTATAAATTAGATCACGATGTCAAGCGTAGTTATTCTCACCACTAGGTCAAAAGACAACATTATGATAGATAGAGAAAAATCTGAAATTGTCAGAGACTTCATTTGGATCCTCAAGTAATGTCCATGGTAACAGCAGTCAGGAAATCAAAAGACGGTTGCCCTGGGAAAATCTGCTGTCAAGGACCTCTCAGAAATGCAATAGAACAATGATGCCAGTTTAAATACTGTGGTACAATTGAGCAAAGTCATGATCTATTCAATGGCTTCCTATACATATGAAAGTTGAACAATGAATAAAGATGACAGAGAATTGATGCTTATGAATTGTGGCACTAGAAAAGAGAACTGTATCCCGTGGACTGCCAAAAGAATAAGTAAATTTATTTTGGAGGAAGTGCAACCAAGATGCTCCTTAGAAGCAAGGATGAAGAAACTTTTTCTCACATGCTTTGGTAGGAATGTAGGGAGGAATGAGTCCTTGGAGAGAGACATCTTGCTTGGAAAGTGATCCTCCCTGCTTGCAGGATCAAAGAAAAAGAAGATCCTCAAGGAGTTTGATTAACATAGTGACTGTAACAGTGGGTTCAAGCAAATCAGATGCTGTGAGGATGGCAGAGAATAGGGAGTGTTTCAGATCCTTTGTGTTGTAGTCAACTTGATGGCACTAAACAGCTACAACTATCTGTCAAAGTGTTGCCATAATAATGTCATTCCCTAGACATAGTATGAATTAAGTTCTTAGAACATCATCATGCAAATGAGGCTCAGACAAGCATTTACTTTTCCTTCTTCCAAAAGCCATAACAAAGGAACAGTATTTTTATTCTTTTAAGGCAAAAAACTACAAGAACAAAAAGAACAGAGAAGAATAGCTAAAAACAGCAAATTTTGGGAGACAGAAAAATAAATGGTCACTGAATTCTTTTGCTTTTAGTTTTTTTGGCATTGTACTAGTGTTAACTGATTTATTAATCCCAGGCAGGTAAAAAAGGAAATGAAATGCAACTCTGTTTACACTAAGAACCCATCTCTTCCCCCTATAGCTCAGGGAATTGCAGAAAGAGATTCCTCTAAAAGTGTAGGTAAACTAATGCCAAAAAATTAAAAGATTTGTTGAAGTCATTTTAAGAAATAGCCATTCTTACTTTATATCACCAGATCAGCAGGGCAACCCTTCATTCCCAAGAACATTTGCATCTTGAATGCTGAGAGCTCTGTCTTCCCACCCTGCACACTTGACAAATGTGAAAAGCCAGGCCTATAACCCTTCAGGCAGCAGACTGAAAGAGCTTCCAAAAAAAGAAACTGACTTCCACCTTGAAGGATCGGGATCAAGACAAACAAAAATTAAGACATCTCAGAGAAACAGAAACTGCTGGGAGAAGAAAATACCAAAATATTGTTATTATTCTCAGAAATACAATAGTAGATACTGTAACAATGAGAAAGTGAACCAAACAATTTTTTAAAAGCCCATCAGAGAATAAAGAGTTTTAATCTCCCTTCCAGGCAATAAAAATATTAAATGAAAATTAAATTTGTTCCATTATTATAAAGCTTCCCCAAAACAGCAATGGCTGCTTGGAAGTGTCTTTTGGCTTTCATATTCTGTTTTGACAGCTTGTCTTTATATGTTTATTCTCTCTCAATTCATATTCATTATCCTTATTCAGATTTGAATGTCCCTTTCATAGCATGTATATAATATTTCATAAGTTTTGTTGTTATTAAGAGTGTTAAGATTCTAAAGAAAAAATGAATGGGGTTTTCTAACACATAGCATAAGCTCTAGCACATAAATAGCAACTCGGTAAAATTTGTTAGATGAATAAATGAGTGGATGAATGAGGTGCTGTTACATCCATTTATTATGTTCCCATTTTTGTTGTGCCATCAAGTTGAAAGCAACTCAAAAACAATCCTCCAGAGGATTTTTCACAAGGTCTAAGTCACACAGGAGGGGATTGTTCATCTTCTTCCAGAGAGTAGTTGGTGGATTTGAACCACATGCCTTTGAGTTGACAGCACAATTCCTTGCCAGTAGACCACCAGAGCATCTGATAATTTCAAAAAGTCTGTTATTCGCTCCACTGAGTCCCTATGCTGAGCTCAATTATGTTGCTTGCTGCTCGGAAACAGCCAGTAACATGTTTGGAACAGAATAATATCAGATGGATAGGAGCCTCCCTTCATAAAGATGACAATATATACACTCAAATCTATTGTGTAATTTGTCTGTAGGGAGTTTCGCTGGTAGCCTAAAGCGGCACCCCTCTGGTGCCGTTGACCAGTGTCTCCACAGAAGAACAATAGGCAATGTCCTCCCCTGTTATTAAGAGCTTCCGAAAACATGGGGGGAGGATCAGCAATGAATTGAGTTGAGTTGCTACCAGAAAGCCAACTTACTGCTTATGATTAATTGCCGTTGTTGTTTGTTGTTAAGTGCCGTCGAGTTGTAGACAACTCACGGTGACCCTATGACTGAAAGACCTGAACACCCGTGTAACTTTCATTGTTTTTCCAAGTTCATAGTTTCCGGAGGCAAGCTATTTCAGAAGTGGATGCCGCTCTTGCTTCCAAGCTTGTTTTAATCTGGGAGCTCCACCAAACACTGTCCACCATGGGTAACCATTATTGCATTTGACACATCAGTGTCACAGAGCAAATGCTTTATCAATATACTTTAAATGTTCATTTGTGTATTTTAAAACATCATTAAATGTGAGTTGAAGCTCAACATTAAGAAAACAAAGGTTCTCACCACTGGGCCAACTAGAAGCATCATGATAGATGGTGAAGAGATTGGGATTAACAGCTTAAGTTTGCTTGGCTTGACAATCAACACTCTTGGTACCATCAACCAGGAATATAAAAGATGAATTGCACTGGGGAAAGTCAGCTATCAAGGACCTCTCTAGAGTACTGAAGAGCAATTTTGTCAGTCTGGAGACTAAAGTGTGCCTGATCAAGGCCATAGTCTTTGCAATTACTTACTATGCCTCAGAAAGCTGGACATGACTAGGGTTGATAGAAGGAGAATTGATGCCTTTGAGCTGTGACACTAGAGAAGAGTATGGAATATACTATGAACTGCTAGGAAAACAAACAGGTTCAGCCTGGAGAGAGTGAAACCTGGCTGCTCCTTGAAGGCAAGGATTCTGAAGTTCCATCTGACATACTTTGGCCATGTTGCAAGGAGGGACCAGTCCTTGGAGAGAGTCATCAAGCTTTGGAGGGTGGTGTGATAGAACAAGAGAGGAAGACTTTTGATGAGATGGATTGATTCAATGACTGGGGAAATGGGGATTGAATGTCAGAGACAATAAGATTGGCACAGGATAGGGCAGGTTTTAGGGCTGTTGTACATAGGGTCACTATGAGTGGCAAGCTACTCGATAGCACATAACAAAACAACAACAACATTAGTAGTTATATCTCAAATTGTTATTTCTTTCTTATTTCTGCATTTTTTGGTGCATTTAGAGTATACATATATTAGTTGACAATAAAACTAATTTTACATATAAACTATATACAATAGCATAAATTCAAAGTAATGCTGAAATATACTTAATTTTTTTGAAAACAACTATCTCATCAAATAATTTTAAATTCATAACTTTGTTCATACTTCATAACCACCTGTAGAAGTGTTAAAAATACAGTTATCCTCTTCCCTCTGAGTTCTGTCTTATTGCCAGCTGATAATAGCTGAGGAAATTGCCCATCTTTCTCTCATGGAGCTATTGATGGATTGAACTGCCAGGAGTGTGCTCTTTGGGTTACCTGTGCAGCTTTTGACTGGGCTACAACATCAGAGTTCCCTTCTATATCTCTAGAACAAAGATTTGTAAGAGAGAGATTCAGGCAGATGTATGTTTAACAAGCTATAGAAGATTCTGACATCCAGCTAATTCTAAGAATCACCACATGGAGGACATGCAGGTTCTTTAGAGATTTATTACCTTAACACTTTAACCAAGATACCATTAAAAAAATTCCATTCATTGACTTCATGAACTGAGCTAGATAGAAAAGCAATCATTGCTTTAGTAGGAATAGTAATAGAAGGGGAATACATAAAGGATAGGATTTCTTAGGGTGACTACTGAGCACAGTTTAATCCAGATCCAAAGTATCTATTAAATGAAGACAATGGGTGAACCAGGGTTTATCTGGCTTATTTCAAGTTTATCTTGCTTTTCTCTATTTCTGACTGCTAAGGAGTAATTCTTAGAGGATTATTTTCACTAAAACCCACCCTCTTATCCTTTTTGCAGCATTTTCCCCCCTAAGCATATAAAAGCTTAATTCAGTTCTTAAGAAGCAAGTTAATCAAATGGATATTGAAGTTCATTTGCCTGGTGTCCTTTGCTAGTTGACACTGATATAAGGGTTTATCGCATGCGCGTTTGTGCTATTAACCAGACCTCTTCACCATTTATCTCCCTTTTTTTCTGTACTCAAAAGCTGAAATTCCGTTAGTCTGCCACTTTATTTTTGTTCACCATAGTGCATTCCAAAAGCATCACCATTATATTAATGTAATGGATCATCTCTGTAATTGAGTGTGAATAGTATCACTTTACACCCTTCTAGAGTTATTCATTTCAGTGTATTCATTGTATTTTTTAATGTAGCTTCACAGTAAATAATGTAACACAAAGAGGTTTTAACCTATTCCCAAAGCCAACAATAAAGATACAAAGCCAGTGGTGTATTAACTTTAAAAATAGATCAATCTTATCTTGTAAAAAGAAGATAAAAGATAGTTCTATCAGTAAGGACAACTACGCTTGAGGCTGTAAACCATTCTTGAGGGTATAAAGAAAAGCCTGGGAGCATGTATTAAATTATGCTTCCTTTCCTTGGAGACTGTCTTTAACTCATGGGCACTAAAAAAGAAAAAAAAAACAAAACAAAACACAACAAACCCTGATTCAGTCATCCAGGTATTTCTTTATGTTTAGGATGCTCAAAAAGCAAAAACTCAACAAAAACAACAGCAATAATTACAAGGCCACTTTATAGCCCTTAACAATGGGTTTAAGCTTGCCTAAAACAGAAAAAGTAATTGAATTTTAAAGTGTGGCCATTATACTATCCAATACTATCCTAAGGCACAAAGATTAGAAACCTAAGAACATCATCAAAAGACTAACACAACAGTCACTCAAACTTGCCGCAAAATTCAGTACAAATTATACATCTGCAGCATTTCAACAGCACAGGTTTTTATCATTTTTGAGTTTTGGAGAAAGATACTTGATATCATTGCAAACCATATTCAGGCCTGGATTAAAGACTGCCAAAAGTATTATGAACTCTTTGTTCTGCGAGCTCCGAGAGGTGAGAACTGAGGCTGTTTTCTCCATATATCTCTAAAGTCTAGCACAATACTGTTATTATATGTCGTTGAGTGGGAGCCAATTCATTGCTGACCCTTTGGTGGATTTTCAGAGTCTGTAACTTGCATAGAAGGAGATTGTCCATATCTCTGCCACTGAGTTGATGGATTTGAAAGGTATACCTTTGAGTTGGTAGCACAACTCTTTGTCGCTAGACCACCAGTGCTCTCCGTTATTGTTATGTGCCATCAAGTTGCTTGCAACTCATAGCAACCCTATGTAAACAGCTCTGAACTCTGCTCTATCCTGAGCCAACTACATTGTCTTGACACACTTATCCCCATTACCTCAGTCACTAAGTCAATTCAGCTCATTGAGGGTCTTCCTATCTTGTGCTGTCCCTCCAACCTCTCAAGCATGACATCCCTCTTCAAGAACGGGTGCCTCCTTGCAATACGCTCAAAGTATGTGACATGAAGCATCAGAATCTTTGCATCCAAGGAGCAGTCTGGTTTCACCCTTTCCAGGACAAGCCTATTTGTTCTTCTGCCAGTCCATAGTATATTCAATCTCTTCTATAACACCACAACTCAAAGGCATCAATTATTCTTCTATCATCCCTAGTCACCGTCCAGCTTCCTGATGCATAGCAAGTAATTGCAAAAACCATAGTCTGGATCAGGTTCACCTAAGTCTCTAGAGCAACACTGTTGCTCTTAAGTATTTTTGAGAGGCCCCTGACAGCAGATTTTTTTTCAGTGCAATTCATCTTTTGATTTCCTGGTTGCTGGTACCAGAGTGTAGAATGTGGAGCCAAGCAAGCTGAAGCTTTATCATCTACCACAGTGTTCTCTATTGGCCCAGATAGATCTTTATCTTCTTTTTTTAAAGATCACATCTAATTTTTTTATTATTTTATACTGGTTTACATAAAAAGTTCATAAAATTAGTATACATTTTTTTTCACACTGGATCATTTCCCCTTCATTTATTCATCCCTTCCTCCACAACCCCACAACCCCCACTTGGATCCTCATACTCATTCTGCAATAATATCTTTGTCTTCTTGATGTTAAGCTTCAATTCATATTGAAGTGTGCAGTACTTGACCTTCTGCAGCAAATACCTCAATTCCTCTCAGTTTCAGCAAGCAAAGTTGTGACATCTGCATAATGCAAATTGTTGATGAGTCTTCCTCCAATTCTGATTCCACATTCCTCTTCATAGAGCCCAGCTTCCCAGATGACCTGTTCTGCATATAGGTTGAAAAGGTATGGAGATAAGATCCAACCTTGGTGTATACCTTTCCTAATTTTAAACCATGCAGTATTTCCTTGCTCTGTTCTGATGACTACTTCCTGGTCCAAGTATGTTGTTGTTGTTGTTGTTGTTGTTGTTGTTGTTATGTGCCATCATCTGCCAAGTATAAGTTTCACATAAGAGAAATCAAGAGCTCTAGGATTCACTTTCTTCTCAGAGTTAGCCATGATTTGCTGTGGTCCATACAGTCAAATTCCTTTGCTTAGTCAATGAAGTACACACATTCCTCTGGTACTCTCTGCTTTCAAGTAAGATCCATCTAACATTAGCTATAATATCACTAGTTCCACAGCTTCTTCTAAACCCGGCCTGCACATCTGGCAGTTTTCTGCTGGTTTGTTTCAGTCATTTTTAGATAATTTTTATCAAGCTCTTTCTTTCATGTGATATTAATGATATTGTTTGATAATTTCCAAACTGTCAGTTCACATTTTGTTGGAATATGAACAAATATGGATCTCTTCCAGTCAGTTGTCCAAATTGTTCTCCTCCAGATTTCTTGGCATAACTTAGTGAATTCATCCATGGCAGCATCTGTTGAAATATGTCAATTGGTATGGCATCAATTCCTGGGGCCTAGTTTTTAACCAATCCTTCAGAACAGCTTGACCTTACACCTTCATCAGTATAAGCTCTTGATCGTATGTTGTTTCATGAAATTCTTCTGTGTCAGAAAATTATTTTTTGTATAGTGTCTTTGTGTACTCCTTCCATCTTCTTTTGATATACCCTGGGTCATTCAACATTCCGCCCAAAGCATCCTTAAGTATTGTAACTTGAGGCTTGAATTTGTTCTTTAGTTCCTTCAGCTTAAGAAATGCTGAGCAAGTTTGTCCCTTCTGATTTTCCAACTCCAGCTCTATGCCCATTTCATTATAATACTTTGCTTTACCTTCCTGTGCTGCCCTTCAAAATCCTCTGTTCAGCTCCTTAACATTTTTATATCTTCCCTTTGCTTTGGCTTCTCAGGGCTCTAGTGCAATATCCAGAGTCTCTTCTGACATCCATTTTGACCTTTTCCTCTTCCCCTATCTTTGTAATGAACTTCCACATTATCATAGCTGATATTGATATCCTCCCACAATTCATCTGGTTTTCGTTCATTACTATGCAAGGCCTCAAACCTCTTTCTGAAATGGTCTTTAAATTCAGGAGGGATGGGCTCAATTTCAAACTTTGGTTCTTATAGATTTAATTTTATTTTCTTTAGCTTCAATTTGAACTTGCATACAAGTAGTTGATGATCTGATCCATAAATGACACCTCACATAGTTTTTACAGCTGATATTGAACTTCTCTAGTGATTTTATATAATCAATCCGATTCCTATGTCGGCCAGATGAGGTCCATGTATATAGCCACCTTTGAGTTTCTTGTAACAGGTATTTGCAATGATTAAATCATTGATTGAACAGAATTTGATTATTCTGTCTCCAGGCTCATTTCTGTAACCAAGTCCAGGTTTCCTGATTACAGATCCTTGTTTCCAACATTTGTATTCCAGTCACCCTTTTTTACTAATGTATCTTGGTTCGATGGTCAATTGCTTTCCAGTTGTGGTAGTTGTATAAGTTGTCTATTTCCTCCTGTTTGGCTCTGGTTGTTCTTGGATAAATTTGAATGATAATGATATTAAGAGATCTTTCTTGGATCTATATGTATATTTTCCAGTCACTCACAACATTATATTTCAAGATGGATCTAATATTTTTTTCTTCTTTAACATCAACACTCTGCATTATGCAGATGACACAACCCTGCTTACTGAAACGGAGGATGACCTGAAGTGCTTGATGTAGAAGGTCAAGGACTTCAGCCTTCAATATGGATTGAAGTTCGATGTTAAGAAAACAAAGATTCTCACCACTGGGCTGAGTGGCAGCATCATGATAAATGGTGAAGAGATTGAGATTGTTGACAGTTTCAGTTTCCTTGGCTCTACAAGCAACACTCTTGGTACAAGCAGCCAGGAAATTAAAAGACTTATTGTATTGGTAAAGTCGGCTGTTGGAGACCTCAGTAAAGTACTGAAGAGCAACGATGTCAGTCTGGAGACTAAGGTGCACCTCATACAGGTCTTGGTCTTTGCAATTACTTGCTATGCATCAGAAAGCTGGACAATGACTAGGGATGATAGAAGGAGAGTTGATGCCTTTGAACTGTGGTGCTGGAGAAGGGTTTGAATATACCATGGACTGCTGGGAGAACAAACAAGTTCATCCTGGAGAGGGTGAAGCCGGGCTGCTCCTTGGAGGCAAGGATTCAGGAGCTTTGTCTGACATACTTTGTACATGCTGCTAGGCAGGGCCAGTCTTTGGAAAGCAATATCGTGCTTGGGAGGGTGAAGAGACAGCGCAGGAGAGGAAGACCCTCCATGAGATGGATTGATTCAGTCACTGGGGTAATCAGGATAGGTGTGCCTGAGACAATAATATTGGCAAGGGATAGAGCAAGGTTTAGGGCCATCGTACATAGAGTCACTACAAGTCACAGGTGACTTGACGGCACATAAGAACAACAACAACATCAACTTTTTTATTTATTAGTTAGTACAATCCCTTTATTTAGAGTATCAGGCTCTTTGATTTAGGCTGCTTTTTATTCCTGTTATGAATGTCCACAACAAAACATACTCTCATTCAACAATTGTATGTCTGTGTCCAGTTCATAGACAATGGTCTTCATGTTGTGTCACCATTCTTTTCATCTCTGTCCATAGTATTTCTTCACCATCAACTTCAACTCACTGACACATAAGAGTTTCTGTTCAACGGATTTTGTGGGTCTTGATTATCCACATAATCTCATATCTTTATTTCTTGAAAGGAAAGCAAGGCTGTATTTCAACATTATTTCCCTTCTTTTTGAAATTGTTATTTTAATGTTTACAGAAAAGTTGGATTTTCATTCATTCATTGGTGCACATTTTTTCTCTGTATCCCCCTAGTTCACTTTATTTTTTTATTATAATCTCCACTTTTTTTTCTCATAAATGTGACCACATTTTTTCTCACCTTCTCATGCTGCATTGTAGATCATAGGTTACCTGATTCAAAATGTCGCATGCCAATCCATTTCTTTTACCAATGCCTAGTATGTCATTATTTATGCATTTCATTTCTTCCTTAACAATCTCCAATTTTCCTACAATCATACTTCTCACATTCTACATTCCAATAGAGTCTGTTTGAAACTGGTCCTTCTCCTTTGTGATACCCAAAACAAAGGCTCAGCCTCCGGTACCATATCTGCTAGTCTAACCTAAGTGTGCTCTGTTGTATATAGGGTTTTCGGAGGCCTGTTATTTCAGAAGTGGAAGGCCAATCATTGTCCCTAGTATGTCCTAATTTGGGTGCTCAGCTTTAGAGGAATATTTGACACACAAGCATTTTACCCAAAAGAGCTGATGAGAGTATGGAGGTAACAGATCAAGTGTTAGTCCTGGGGCCTACCTCTTAGGTGTATGTGCTGTGTTTCCACCTTCACTCTCACCCTGCTCTGCCAGCACCTGGCTCAGTTCCCTCTCCTCACCACTCAGGCACCTCCCATCCCCTCTGGCTTGATAGCTCTGCCTCTCACACTCTCTGTCCTCTCACTTCCTCACTGGTGCTTCTGGTGAGGGCAGGGGTTAGCAATGGAGGCAAGGTGGTGTTTACAGGTCACAGAAGTCTCAGTTGTTCATGAGCTTCCAGGTCCTGTGGTCTGAGCAGAAGCTCAAAAATTTAAGTGAAGAAACCAACTAAGAGTCTTAAATACATCAGTTCACTACAGAATAACAATTCTCATATCATAACCTTTTGGAGTAATGAAGAGATTAGACAAAAGCACTCCCCCATCATGGTGTATAGAAATTTAGTAGCTACAGAACAGAGTTGAAAGAAATACCTCCTAACTCACAGTCATTCATGTGTAAGCATAATTTTGGCATAGTTGGCTATAGTAGTAACTGAGAACTGAGTTCTATGCACTGAAAGGAATGAAGAAACTACTGTTATATGCAGCCACGTAGATGGCTTTCTGTAGCAAAATGTACAAGAGAAGAATGTAAGATATGAGGAAAAGACTCTTTATTTGTTGTCTAATGTCTATTTATGTGTATTTGTGCTAATACACACACATTTTGTTAAGACCTGTCCCTGGAACATGTGGCTGTTAGGTGCCATCAAGTGGATTATGATTTATAGCTATCCTATGAACAACAGATCTGAACTCAGTCCTCTCTTGTACCATTGTCATCATCTCTGAGACAGTTTAGCCCATAATGCAGTCACTATTTCGATCCATCTCATTGAAGGTCTTCCTCTTTTTTTGCTGACCTTCCACCTTTTAAGCATGATGTCCCTCTCCAAGGAATAGCCTCTCTTAACAACATGTCCACAGTATGTGAGTCAAAGTTTTGTCATCTTTGACTCCAAGAAGCATTCTGGCTGCACTTTTCCAAGATGCAATTGCTCTTTTGACAGGCCAGGAGGTATTCAGGACTTTGCTCCAACACCACAGCTCAAAGTAGCAATTCTTCTGTCATCCTTATTCATTGTCCATCACTAAGATGCATATTAAGTTAAGCAAAAGATCATAGCCTAAATCAGATCCACGTTAACATTTAAACAGACTTCGTTACTCCTCAGGAGTGTGGAGAGGTCCCTGACAGCAGATTTTCACAATGCAATATGTCTCCTGACTGCTGGTGCCAAGAGTGTTGATTGTAGACCCAAGTAAGATGAAATTGTTGACAGTTTTCATCTTTTCTACATATATCATGATGTTATTTGTGGGTCTAATGGTGAGGATTTTTGTCTTCTTGATATTATGATACAATTCATACTGAAGACTTTGATCTTCTGCAGTAAGCTCTTCAAGTCCTCCTCACTTTCAATGTTTTCAAGGTTCTGTCATCTGCATAATTCAGGTTGTTGATGAATCTTCCATCAACCCTGATGCCACATTCTTCTCCATCGAGTTCAGATTCTTGAATGGTATACAAACAGACTGAATAGGCTTCAACATACAAATTCAGTTGGTATGGGTACAGCATACAGACTGAATAGGTATGGAGAAAGGGTATAATTCTGACACACACTTTTCCTGATTTTGAACCATACAGACTTCCCTTGCTCTGTTACACACAAGAGCTTCTTGATCTAGGTTTATGTTTAACGTGAGCATAATTAAGTGTTGTGGGATTCCCATCATTCTCACTGTTAGCAATAGTTCGTTATGATCCACACAGTGAAATGCCTTTTCTTAGTAATAAAACACAAATAAACATTCTCCTTATATAGTCTTCCTTTCTGCCACGATCTATAAGACAACAGCAATGATATCTTTGGTGTCATGGTATCTTCTAAGAAAATAGAGTCCCATCCCTTCACCATCGGATTCTCATTTCGTGCCATGCACCAACTCAAAGGCCAGCTGAGCCACCACCTGTGTCATAATACCCCCATTCAGGACCCTATTCTGCTATATCACCAGGAGCCTTAGCTGGGGGCAAAAAAGGTTGATCTGCACTATGATATTCATATATTTTATTGTCTTTATGGATTATTGTTAGATCTACAACATATTGGGGAATGATGTACATGTGGTTAATTACTTTGTAGCTTAGGTGGATATACACTTGCTTGTTTATTGTTTGCTCTTATTTGTATAACACTTGACTGTCAGTTTGCTATACACGGATAACTTATGGGTTTCTCTGTTGCTGGAATTTATGCCACTGGTATTTTAAATACCAGAAGAGTCAATCACAATGGACAGGTTCCAGAAGAGCTCCCAGACTAACACAGACTAGGAAGCAGGACTTGCCATCTAATACTGAAATAACAGGTCTCTAAAAACTCTATCAGTTATAGAGGAATATAGTATTAGAAGGAGAGTCTAGGTTAGAAGTTGCTCAAAATAAGAAGAAATAGCTGCAAGCACCCTTTAATAATTAGAATGTGGAATGCACATAGTATAAATGAAGGAAATCTGGAAGTTGTAAAAGGTGAAATGGAAAGCATGAAGATTGACGTTCTAAGCATTTGTAAATGGAAATGGACTGGCATGGAACACTCTGAATCAAACAATCATATGACCTGGTATATAGAAGTCTTGAGATATTAATCATCAACAAAATTATTCATATCATGACTATGTGTGTGCTACAGCACTAGATTCTTTGGCAAAATGTATGGACTTTAATTGTAATTATAAAGATAGATATTTAGATAGATAGATAATAGTTAAATAGATAGATAGATTTGTTGTTGTGTACAACGGAGTTACTTGTGACTTATAGTGACCTTATATACAACAGCTTTGAATCCTCCTCCTGAGACAACCTTATCATCTCTGATATCCCACTACACCAGTCACTGAGTCAATCCATCTCATTGAGTTTCTTCCTCTCTTGTTCTGTCCCTCCACCCTCCAAAGCATGATGTCCCTCTCCAAGGACTCATCCTCTTTACAATATGCCCAAAGAATGTAAGATGAAGCCTCAGAATCCTTGACTCCAAGGAGCAGCCTGGCTTCATCTTCTCCAGGATGAACTTGTTTGTTCTCCTAGCAGTCCATGGTATATTCAATACTCTTCTCCAGTGCCAAAGCTCAAAGGTATCAACTCTCTTTCTATCATCCTTAGCCATTGTCCATCTCTCTGATGCATAGCAAGTAATTGCAAAAACAAAGGCCTGGGCAAGTCACTCCTTAGTCTCCAGAGTGACATTATTGCTCTTCAATACACTGGAGAGGTCTCTGACAGCAGATTTTTTTCCAATGCAATTGGTCTTTTAGTTTCCTGGCTACTGGTTCCAAGAGTGGTGATTGTGGAGCCAAGCAAACTGAAGCTGTTAACAATCTCAGTCTCTTCACCATCCATCATGATGCTGTCAATCAGTTCAGTGGTGGTGAGAATCTTTGTTTCCTTAATTTTAATCATCAATCCATATTTAAGGCTTCAGTCCTTGACCTTCTGCAGCAAACATTTCAAGTCCTCCTCAGTTTCAGTAAGCAAGGTGATGTCATCTGCATAAAGCAGGTTGTTGATGAGTCATCCTTCAATCTTAATGCCACATTCCTCTTAATAGAGCCTAGCCCCCTGGATAATCTGTTCTGCATATAAATTGGAAAGGTATGGAGACACAACACATCCCTGACGTACGCCCTTCCCAATTTTGAACCATGCAGTGTTCACTTGCTCTATTCCAACGACTGCCTCTTGGTCCAAGCACAGGTTTCATATTTGCATGATCAAGTGTTCTGGGATTTCCATTCTTCTCAGAGTCAGCCACAGTGTGTTATGATCCACCCAGTCAAACACCTTTGCATAATCAATGAAACACAGACAGACATTCCTCTGGTATTCCATTATTTCATCCAAGATCCATCTAACATGAGCTACAGTGTCTCTAGTATCACGACCCCTTCTAAACCCGGCCTAGACTTCTGGCAGTTCTCTGCTGATGTGCTGTTCCACTCATTTTTGGATAAACTTCAGTAGAATCTTGCTTGCATGTGAAATCAACAATATTGTTCTGTAGCTTCCACACTCTGTTGGGTCACTCTTCTTTGGAATGGAGAAAAATATCGATCTCTTCCAGCCATTTGGCCAAGTGGTTGTTCTCCAGATTTCTTGGCACAACTTGGTGAGCACATTCATGGCAGCATCTGTTAGCAGAAATATGTCAATTGATATACCATCTATTCCTGGGGCCTTCATTTTTTGCTATTTCCTTCAAAGCAGCCTGAACTTCTTCCCTAATCACCATAGGATCTTGTTCATATGTTGTTTCATTAAATTCTTCTGTATCTGCCAATTCCTTTCAGTACAGTTGGCTCAGTATATTCTTTCCATCTTGTTTTAATACTTCCTGGATCATTTAATATTCTGCCTAAGGCATCCTTGATTATAGCAACTCGAGGTTTGCATTTGTTCTTCAGTTCCTTGAGCTTAAGAAATGCTGAGCGAGTTTGGCCCTTTTGATTTTCTGACTCCAGCTCGTTTATGATCCTTCACAGAGTTTCTGTGGAGATAGGATGCATCCCTTATTTATGCCTTTGCTGATTTTGAACCATACAGTATTTCCTTGCTCTGTTCTGACAACTGCCTCCTGGTCCAAGTATAGGTTTCATATATGCAAAATAAAAATGTTCTGGGATATTCATCATTTTCTCAAAGCTAGCCCCCACAGTTCTTTTTGATCCACACAGTCAAATGCAGAGGGAGCTCTGGTGGCCTAGTGTCAAGAAGCTGTCCTGCAATCTTGAAGGCATGTGGTTCGAATTCACCAGATATTGCTCCATTGGAGAAGGATGGCCAGTATCCTCCCTTGCAAATAACTGCCTCTGAAAACCACTGGGTGATCAGCTATGGGTCAGTTCCTACTTGATCATACTCAACAACAATACCACCACATACATGTTGTGTTGTTGCTAAGTGACTCAAGTTGCAGGCAACTTATAGTGACCCTAAGAACAAAAGTCCCGAACACCTCCTGTATAACTTTTGTCCTTTTTCCAGGCTCATAGGGTTTCAGGAAGCAAGCTGTTGTGGAAGAGGATGCCACTTCTGCTTCCAAGCTTGTTTTAATCAGGGAGCTTCACCAAACACTGTCTACCATGGGTAACCATTCTCACCTTTGACTTATCACACATATACACATTGTGTACTTCTGTCCCTTCATTTGTAAAGCTGCTGCTGAATTAGAACAAAGTCATACTTGGACCTACAGTGTGTTTTAAGAGACCGTTAAATCACATGAAAGGAGATTGCCCATCTTTCTTCCATGGAACAGCTGGGGTATTTGAACCACATGCCTTTGGATGTGTAATGCAATTCCTTACCGTCAAGCCACCAGAGTTCCTTAGTTGCAAAGTAGAGATAATAATATCCACTTCGAATATATTAAGGATTAGAAATGTTTTTTAACATAGAAGTCCCATAAAAGCAGATACTTCTGTCTAGCACAAATTAGATTATGTCACTATTCTTTTAATAATCTTCAAAGCATCCTAGCTCACTCAAAGTAAAACCCCAAATCTTAATAGTAGTCTAAATCATTCTATATGATTTTCCCAGATAGAAAAGAGTTAAGTAAGTAAGTAAGTAAGTAAGTAAGTTAAGTGTTGTGCCCCTGTCAGTTTGCCAGCAACTTAACAGCAACACCCTGATGGGGGTAAGCACGATAGAAATACACCACTCTGGAAGAGGATCAGAGAGTCAATCCAGCTCAATTTTATTGGGATCTTCAGTGCACTTATATACAAACATGTAAATAGGAAGACAGGATAAGGTGGCCCCACAGACATGGGACATGCAGATTGGTTAGGAGAACCTCAGCCTCATGCAGACCACTCCAAGCTCAACAGACCCTACAGCCATCTTCCAGGTGGTGAGCTTTCTCAAGGCGGTACAGCCAAACACGGGGGAGCTTTCTCTACCCCATATTAAAGGCCATTGAGAGGCTTGCACTTATCTGGAGCTTAGGCGATCTGTCCTGGCCAGAGGCCCTCCCTTCCTCCCCAACATTCCACAACAGTGTTGGACTGCTTAAGTGTTTGAATGAAAGAGTTGATGGTTAAAAACCACCAACAGTCTGCAAGATAGTCAGCTCCCAATAAGATTTACAGCCTCAGATATGCAGTGAGGGAGTTCTATCCATAGAGTTTCTGTGAACAAACTCATAGGGAGCCAGTTAGGTTTTGGGTCCCCACCAGAATAGAAACTTTAATAGAAACTCTTTCCCAAATGCCTAAGACAGGGTCTTCAACATAAAAGGCAATAAAAGACATTGATAAAGAAATAATTTTTACAATTCTAAGTGGCAGACTGAGTTCTAAAACAGCACCAATAATTGTAAAGTCTCGACGTTACATCAAGTTTAATTACATCATTTTTCACAAAAGATCCTTCCCATTTCCTTCACCCCACAGCCATCGAATTTTTCAAGCCTATGATTAACAAACACCCTACCTCCCCTCATGCTCATCCCTCTATTTCCACCCTCCTTTCCACACCAGTGGATTTTCAGAGGCAGTTAATCACACAAGAGGCAAATGCTTCAAAACAACTATGAGATATCATCTCACCCCTGTAAGGATAGCAAAATTTAACAGAACAGCAAACATCAAATGCTGGTGACGTTGTAGAGAAACTGGAGCCCTTATTCACTGTTGGTGGGAGTGTAAAATGATGCAACCACTATGGAAGGCTGTATAGTGCTTTCTCAAAAAGTTGCAAATAGAAATATCATTTGATCTAGCAATTCCACTACTGAGAATTTACCCTAAAGAAACCATAACTGCCACACAAGCAGATATATGCACACCCGTGTTTATTGTGGCTTTATTCACAATAGCAAAGAGCTCGAAACAACCCCAGTGCCCATCAACAAATGAATGGATAGAGAAGCTCTGGTATATCCACACAATGGAATACTATGCAGCACTGAAAAACAAGGAGCTCCTGAAATAATATGCAAAATGGATGACCCTGGAGGACATTATGCTAAGTGAAATATCTCAGTCACAAAAGGACAAATATTGCATAGGGCCATTGTTGTAAAACGGAACTGACATCAGGGTTGAGGGAAGACAGAAAAGTATGGGAAGAATGATGTATATTGCATTGAAACAGATGAGGGACAGAACTGTTTAAAAGGGACATATGAATGGTTATTCTTGTCATTACAAAAGTCCAGAGTAACTTAAAAAGAAAACCACCCGAAACTGTTAAACACAAGGGAGCTCTGGTGGCCTGGTGGCAAGAAGCTGTACTGCAATCCCAGAAGTGCATGGTTTGAATCCACCAGATGCGCCACTGCAGAAGGAGGGACAATCTCCTCCTGTGCCTTTAGGGTCTAATTCGATGGTACGTGGGGGTGGGGGTGGGGGTGGTAGTGTTTAGCACAAAATCTGGAAAGGACTAGGTGATACATAAATTTTGACTACTACTGTGGGTGTAGTAGTTCTATGCACCCCTACACACCTGTTTCTCCTCCTCCTCCTCCTTTTCCTCCTCTTCTTTTTTTACCCTCCTAACATTTTTTCCTGTTTATATTTTTAATAAAATTTTTATTTTCTAAAAAAAAAATCCAGAGTAGAGGCTGCATAGGGGAGTGGACTTGGAGTGGAAGGATTGCATAACAATGAACGAGTTTTTCTTTTCTTTTCAAGGAGAAGAGTGAATTTGGGTGGAGTAGAATGGGTAGAGAGAAAAGTGCAACAGTAAATGACTGGAAGCCCTAAGTCTCTGTAAACTTTCATTAAAATCAAGAAAAAAAAATACTACAAAAAAAAGAGGTGAATGCTGTCTGTCATTTCGCAGAGAAGCTGGTGGATTTGAACCATGTGCCTTCAGAATTGCAGTGTAGCTTCTTACGACTAGGCCACCAGAGATCCCTATATTTATTTGTACTGTCTGAATTCAAGTCAGCAGGATATAGCAAAGGTGAAAGTGTTCTACAGATTAAGGTTTCAAATTAGGTGATTTTGAATTCATCAAAAGGGATATGATCCTGTATAAGTCTGACCCTAACGGTTGAAAACCCTTATAAGAAATTCCTTATAAGGAACAGGACTGCCAACTCAAAAGTCCACAGTTCAAACCTACCTCAGAAGAAAGATGCACAATCAACCTCCATATGATTTATAGCCTCTGAAAATCCATCAGAAGGTCAACTATGTGTCAGTTCTGACTTGATGGTACAAAACGACAACAAATATTGATGATTTGAACCTATTCAGAAGTGCCTCTGTAAACAGGTCTGCTGATATGATTCTGAAAGGTCATAGTGTTGAAGAGCCTAAAGATAAGTTCTACTCTGTACCTATGGTGTCCCCATGAACCAGAATCAGCTTGATGGCAACTAACAACAACAGCACCCACACTGAGGTCAGGGAGCTTCTCATTGATTTTGGAGTAAATTGGCACAGAAGGAAGGCTGAGAGAAAGCAAAGTGGAAAGGAATTGAGGAGCATTTAGGAACTAAAATAGCCCCCACAGCTGACAGTTAATAAGAAAAGTGAGCCTCAACCCTACAAATGAAAAGAACTTAATTCTCCTAAAACCAGGAGTTTGGAAGAGACTCAGACCCAGAAATTAATACAGCCCAGCTAACACTTCAATTGCACCCTTGCAGAGGCCCCGATTAAGCCATGTCTATACTCCTAACCTACATATATGGGGTTTTAATAAAGGCATGCTATTTTAAATTGCTAAACTTGTAGTAATTTGTCCCATAGTGATTGTTGTTGTTGTTGCTATGTGCCGTCAAGTCGTTTGTGACTCATAGCGACCCTATGTACAACAGCCCTAAACTCTGCTCTGTCCTGTGCCAATTGCACTGTCTCTGACACTCCCATCCCAATTATCCCAGTCACTGAATCAATCCATCTCACAGAGGGTCTTCCCTTTCTGCACTGTCCCTCCACGCTCCCAAGCATGATGTCCCTCTCCAACAACCGATCCCTCCTTTCAATATGTCCAAAGTATGTCAGACAAAGCCTCAGAATCCTTGCCTCCAAAGAGTAGCCTGGTTTAACCCTCTCCAGGATAGTGATTTAAAAAAAAAATCTAATGTGACCATATTCCATGAATTCTACAAGGCCTCAAAACTGGTCTGAGTACTCTTCACACTGTCTCATGGAGGGGTTCTCACACTTCTTGGTGCAGTAGAATTACCTGAAAATTCTGTGAAAAACAGATTGCGGCGTTCTATGCCCAAAGATTAAGATTCATTAGCTCAGAGAGGGTTACCAAGATTTAGTTAGACTAACACAGTTGACAAAGTAGAAAGTTAGCCAAAGGGAAGAAGACTCTCATGTAAATGTGTTGTTGATGCAATGGGTACAGCCATGAGGTCATGCACAATAGTGATGGCAAAGGTGACACAGCATCACAAGAATCAGTCGTGTTTCATTGTCTCTGTGTGAGTGGAAACCAATACTACAGCACCTAACAACAAGCAGCAACGAATTCCCAGATGATGCTAATATTTATAATCTAGAGACTACTTTACTTTGAGAAGCACTGGACTCCATTACTCCATTTGCATCTATGTACTCTAAATATACTCAGTAGCAAAATACTATGAAAATGTTTGATTGAATCCGACTTTGGGCTTTTTTTTTATGTTACAAGAAAGGTTCTTTTTAGCTTTCTTTTTAGCTTGTTTTCTATTAAGGGATTTAAAAGAAGACTGAAAAAAATAAAAAAGCCTCAAAAATAGAGAAGATCTTATTAAATGATTCTCATTAGGCTTATTACCAGAGTTTCATTAAGCTACCCGATTTTTATTATGCCTAGGGCAGCTAAGCATCATCATACTTCCATGGATGCACTGATACATTATTTCCCCACATTTTGTAACATATTCCTGGAGGTTTTTTTCTGTAGGATCACTTGATTTACAGCAGAAATTGCTAAAATACAATAGCCAGCATTATTCTAGAAATGGCTAAAATAAATCTGGAGAACAACCACTTGGCCAACTGACTGGAAGAGATCTCTATTTGCTCCCATCCCAAAGAAGGGTGACCCAACTGAGTGTGGAAACTACAGAACAATGTCAATGATTTCACATGCAAGCAAGATTCTGCTAAAGATCATCCAAAAATGATTAGAACAGCAGAAAACTGCCGGAAGTCCAGGCTGGGTTTAGAAGGGGCCATGGTACTAGGGATATTGTAGCTGATGTTAGATGGATCTTAGCTGAAAGCAGAGAATACCAGAAGAATGTCTATCTGTGTTTCATTGATTATGCAAAGGCATTTGACTGTGTGGATCATAACAAACTGTGGCTGACTCTGAGAAGAATGGGAATACCAGAACATTTAATCATGCTAATGCGAAACCTATACTTGGACCAAGAGGCAGTCATCAGAACAGAGCAGGACAACACTGCATGGTTCAAAATTGGGAAGGGTGTACGCAAGGGATGTGTCCTATCCCCATACCTTTTCAACCTGTATGCAGAGCAGATTATCTGAGAGGCTGGGCTCTATGAGGAGAAGCGTGGCATTAGAATTGGTGGAAGATCTATCAACAATCTGTGTTATGCAGATGACACAACCCTGCTCACTGAAACTGAGGAGGACCTCATGCACTTACTGCAGAGGGTCAAGAACTGCAGCCTTTAGTATGGACTAAGGCTCACTGTCAAGAAGACAGATTCTCACCACTGGACCAATTGGTAGCATCAGGATGGATGGCGAAGAGATTGAGATTGTTCACAGCTTCAGTTTGCTCAGCTCCATGGTCAACAGTCTTGGCACGAGCAACCAGGAAATAAAAAAAATGTATTGCGATGGGAAAGTCTGCTGTTAGGGACCTCTCTAAAGTACTCAAGAGCAACGGTGTCTCTCTGGAGACTAAGGTGCGCCTGATACAGGCCATGGTATTTGCAATCGCTTGTTATGCATCAGAGAGTTGGACAATGACTAGGGAAGATAGAAGGAGAATTGACGATTTTGAGCTGTGGTGCTGGAGAAGAGTATTGAATGTTCCACGGACTGCCAAGAAAACAAACAGATTCATCGTAGAGAGGGTTAAACCAGGCTACTCCTTGGAGGCAAGGATTCTGGGGCTTCGTCTGACATACTTTGCACATGTTGTAAGGAGAGACAGGTCCTTGGAGAGGGACATCATGCTTGGTAGGGTAGAGGGACAGTGCAGGAGAATAAGACCCTCTATGAGGTGGATTGATTCAGTGCCGGGGGTAATCGCGATCGGTGTGTCAGAGGCAATGTGATTGGTACAGGATAGAACAGAGTTTAGGGCTGTTGTACATAGGGTCGCTATGAGTCGCAAACGACTCGATGGCACATAGCAACAACAACAACAATAAGGGAGATCTGGTGGTAAGAATCTGCACTGCAATCCAGAAGGCACATAATTCAATTCCACCAGCTGCTCAGCAGGAGAATTGACAATCTCCTCCCAAGCAATTAACTGAGTCTGAACACCAGCCAGAGGGTCAACTATGGGTTGTTTCAGACTTGATGGTAAACAATAAGAGCATACCTTAATAAATATAATAAATTTATACACAAAATCACTGTACCGAAAGGAATTGGCCAACATTAGCGTATACTTTACTTTGCAGAAAGTACCATATGATCAAGAGTCAATGGTAATGAAAGAAGACATTCAAGTTGCACTGAGAGTATTGATAAAAAATAAAGCCCAGGAATCAGTGGGCTATTGATTAACAGGTTTCAAATAAAAGATGCAGCCCTGGATGTGCTCACCAGTCTATGGCAGGAAATTTGGTGTACAGTCTAGGTAACTGACTGGAAGAGATTCATGCTTCCTCTCATTTCTAAGAAAAATGATCCAGTTTTATAACAGTGGCATTATGTCGTATTTGTCCTTTAATGACTGAGATATTTCATTCAGCATAATGTCCTCCAGGGTCACCTGTTTTGTATAATATTTCATGACTTCCTTGTTTTTCAGTGCTGCATGGAATTCCATTGTGTGAATATAGCACCACTTCTCTATCCATTCGTTAATGGTCAGTTGGGTTGTTTCCATCTCTTTGCTATTGTGAACAATGCTGCAATCAATATGGGTGTGCATGTCTGCTTTGGTGGAAGTTCTGGTTTCTTTAGGGTATATTTCCAGTAGTGGGATTGCTGGGTCAAATGGTATTTCAATCTACAAATCTTTTGAGAAAGCACCATATTGCCTTCCACAGTGGTTGCACCATTTTACACTCCCACCAACAGTGAATAAGGGTCCCAGTTTCTCTACAACTTCATCAGCATTTGTTGTTTGCTGCTCTGTTGAAGTTTGCTATTCTTACTGGGGTGAGATGATATCACATAGTTATTTTTATTTACATCTCTCTTAGAGCTAGAGATTTTGAACATTTCTTCAAGTATTCATTTGCCATCTGAATCAGGGATGAGAGGAAACTAAGAAAAGAGGGAATAAATAATGTACACTCCATTGAAACAGATGAGAAAGAGAACTGCTTAAAATGAAAATATGGTAAGGTAATATTTGTGTGAAAACAGTCCAGAGTAAGAGTTGCATAGTAAAGTGGATGGGGGTAGGGAGAGAACTCTGTAACAATGAAAGAATTTTTTTTTTCAAAGTGAAAAACAAATGAGAGGGGAGGAGTGGGCAGGGAAGAAAATGTACAACAATGAATGGATGGAAATCCATGTTCTTTATGAACTTTCATTAAAATCTCAATTAAAAAAAGAAGATCCAACAAAATGTGGAAATTGTCAACAATATCATTAGTATCACATGCAAGTAAAATACTGCTGAAGTTAATTCAAAATCAACTAGAACAGTACATAGATAGGGAACTGTCAGAAGCTCAAGTTGGATTTAGAAGAAGCTGTGACACTAGGGATACCAGAAGAATGTCTATTTATATTTCACTGATATGCAAAGGTATTTGTGAGAATTAATTATAGCTAACATTAAGAAGAATGGGAGTCTCAGAACTTGGTTTAATTGTGCTCATGCATAGACTAAAAGGCTGCTGTGTGTAGAGAGGAAGGGAACACTATATAGTTTAAAAAGATGTGTGTAAGAGTTGTGTCTTTTCTCCACATCTATTCAATCTGTATGCTGAGCAAATTATTTGAGAAGCTGGACTCTATGAAGAACATGGCATTAGGATTGGTGGAAGACTCACCAATAACCTAGGTAACATAGACAACAAAACTTCGCTTGCTAAAAGTGTGGAGGCCTTGAAGCATTGGCTGAAGATCAGCGAATACAGACTTTACTATGGATTGTACCTCAATGTCAAGAAAACAAGAATTCTCACCACTGGACCAGTAGGCAAAGTTATGATAGATGGGGGAAAGATTTAAATTGTCAATTAATTCATCATACTTGAATCCACAATCTTACTTGAATACCTTAGTACTCGCAGTCAGGAGATCAGGAGGTACTGGGAAAGTCTCTAGTCAGGACATCTCCTAATTATTGAGGAGGTATGATGTCAGTTTGGAGACTAAGGTGAACCTAATTCAGACAATGGTCTTTTCAATCACTTACAGTACATATGACAGTAGGACATGAGAGCAGCCATGGTGCTGGAGAAGAGTGCTGATTATTCCATAGGCTGCCAAAAGAACAAACAGATATTTCTTGGAGATGGGGAAGCCAGAGTGCTCCTTGGAGGCAAAGACAGTAGGTAAATCTTTGTCTCACACACTTTGGGCATGTTGCTAGGATAGGCTGCTCCGTAGAGAAGGACATCATGCTTGGAGAGGTGGAGGACTGGCAAAAGAGAAGAATATCATCAACCAGATGAATAGACTCAGTTACTGAAGAAATGATCTCATGTATGTTAGAGATTGTGAGGATGGCACAGGATAGGATAAAGTTCAGATCTTTTAATCATATGGTCAACTTGATGACACCTAACAACATATCTTTAGTACAGAAAAGTAAAATAAATTATTTTGAGTTAAGTTCATAATAACTATCATTACAATCTGAATAATTAAATATAAATATTTTACAAGAATTCTACACAATGCTAGTAATATTATCTGGGAACAGTGAAAATTGTGTTTCATCTGTTTTAGTATTAAATTGTTGTTGTTGTTATGTGCTGTTAAGTCTCTTGTGACTCTATGTACTAATAGAGCCCTGAAACCTGCTCTATTCTGTGCTAACTTTACTCTGACACACCTACACTCATTACCCCAGTCACTAAATCAATCCATCTCTTCAAAGGTTTTCCTCTCTTTCTCTGTCCCTCCACCCTTCTAAGAATGATATCCCTCTCCAAGGACTGGTCCTTCCTTGCAACATGCCCAAAGTACTATCAGATGAAGCCTCCAAGGAGCAGCCTGGTGTCACCCTCTCTAGGATGAACCTGTTTGTTCTCCTGGCAGTCCGTGGTATATTCAACACTCTTCTACAGCACTACAATTCAACAGCATCAATTATCTGTACTTTATCCCTAGTTATTGCCAGCTCTCTGATTCATAGCAAGTAATTGTGAAAACTATGGCCTGGATTAGACACATGTTAGTCTCCAGACTGACATCATTGTTCTTCAGTATTCTGGAAAAGTTCCTGACAGACAGCTTTCCCAATGCAATTCATCTCTTGAGTTCCTGGCTTCTGATAGCAAGAGTGTTGATTGTGGAGCCGAGCAAACTGAAGCTGTTAACAATCTCAGGCTCTTCACCATCTATCATAATACTGCCAATCATCCCAGTGGTGAGAGAATCTTTGTTTTCTTGATGTTGATCATTAATCCATATTGAAGGCTTCAGTCCTTGACTTCCTGCAGCAAGAACTTCAGGTCCTCCTCAGTTTCAGCAAGACAGGCTGAAATACCACAGATTTAAAATAAACTACACAGATTAAGAAAATGACAAATACTAGGCTTTTTAATGTCAATGTTTTGATTTGTTTAAACAAAAAAATCATCAACTTTTTCCTTTATTTCCTGAAAACTGCTCCTTTCCACACACTCCCCTCCCCCTTCGCCTTCACAACTAGAAATGGCTCCTTCTATGCTGGTAGCTTCAAGTATCTATAGAATGGCAAGAACTAGATCATTTAATGAATATTCAGATCAAAGAAATATTTATAACATTTTTCATGTCACTGCTCTCTTACCCTTACCTACACACACTTAGAGAATAACAATGAATTCTTAAAGTCCTGAAGGAACCACCTTCAATCTTTTTACTAGATTCTAAACTATATTTTTAAATAACAGACATTTGAATTGAAGAAAAAAATCAGACATACTTTTCTGTAGAAAGAAACCACATCAAGTGAAATCAAAGATAAGACAATATATGAAAGAGATTAGTAAATTAAATGTGGTATGTTCATTTCCTAATAAATATGCATTAGAATAATGGATAACACAAGATTCACAAAAATATAAGTTCATCAGGGAAAATTGTTGTTTGTTTTGTTTACTTTTTCTAGAACAATATTTGGCATAGAGTAAAAGCTTAGAATTTTTTTTATTAAAAAATGATTGAATAAATAGTGAATATATGAGATGCAGAAAATGGTATATGGCTCTCCCTGACATAGACAACACATTCATGATCTTATAAACACTCATATTCAACAATCTGGAAAGAGCAGCTTCCACTTCCTCTTTCATTACCATTGGCTCCTGTTCATATGGCACTTTCTGAAATTTTTCAGTGTCAATTAATTCTTTCTGGCACAGTGACTCTGTGTATTCCTTCCATTATCTTTGATGTTTTCTGGTCATTCAATATATTGCCCATAACATCTTTCAACATTGAGACACGAAGCTTAAATTTGGTTTTCAGTTCTTTCAATTTGAGAAATACAGAGCAAGTTTTTCCCTATTCTCCAATTTCAGCTCTCTGCAAATTCCATTATAATACTTTACTTTGTCCTCACAAGCTGTCCTTTGAAATCGTCCATTTAACTCTTTCACTTTGACATGTTTTCCTTTAGATTTAGGTTCTTGATATTCCAGTGCAATCTTTAGAGTTTCTTCCGACATTCTTTAAGGTATTTGCTTTTCCCTCTGTGTTTGTAATGACCTTTTGCTTTCTTCGTAGATGATATCCTTGATATCATCCCACAAGTCATCTGGTCTTCTATCACTGGTGTTCAATGTCTCAAACCTATTCTTAAGATGATCATGTTGGCAATATCATCTCAGAAAAGAGTCTCATAATGAAATACCGTGGGCCTCCACAAGAAAAATACTGATAACCCAGTTACAAAGTGGGCAGAAGACATGGACAGAATTTTCCCAGAGGATGATATTCAAATGGGCAACAGATACATGAAGAAATATTCCAAATCATTGGCAATAAGAGAGATGCAAATCAAAACCACAATGAGGTACCATCTCACTCCAGTAGCAGTGGCAAAGTTTAACAAGACAACAAATACTAAATATTGGAGAGGATGTGGTGAAATAGGAACTCTTTTACATTGTTGGTGGGATTATAAAATGGTACAACCACTCTGAAAGAAAGTTTGGTTCTTCCTCAAAAGGCTGAACATAGAAATTCTATATGACGTGCTATTCCATTGCTTGGAATATACCCAAAGAAAAGGAGAACTGAGGCTCAAATGAGAGACAACAATTTTTTAAATTCTATTTAACTTGGGAGGGACTGGAGAGCATTATTCTGAGTGAACTAACTCAGTCTCACAAGGACAAATACTAGATGAAATCATTATTGTAGAATAAGTATGAGGATCCAAAGGGGAAGGGGAGTAGGGTGGAAGAAGAGGGGTGAGGATGGGCGGGGGGGGGTGTTGCTGTTAATGATATGGTTGCACAATTCGATGGGAGGCTTAAGGAAATGGGAAGGATCTTTTTGTGAAAGAGAATGTATTCAAACTTTATAAATAAATTAGTATAAAATTTAGAAAAAGACAAACAAAACAAGATGATCATGAAATGCAGATGGAATTGATTAATGATCATAACTTTGTTCCTGTGGAATTTTTTTAACTTTCTTCATCCTCAATTTGAGCTTGCGTATGATTAACTTGTATATGTTCATAGCACTGAACATCCCATGGATGGCCAAGAGAACAAACAGATATATCTTGGAGAGGGTCCAGCTGGAGTGTTCTTTGGAAACAAGAATGATGACAGCTTCACCTCACATACTTTGGACATATTGCTAGGAGGTGTTATTCCTTGTAGTGGGACATGATGTTGGGAAGGGTGGAGGAATGGGGAAGGAGAGGAAGACCCTCAACCAGGTGGATTGACATGGTGACTGCTGAAATGGGCTCTTGTGTGTCAGGAAGTGTGAGGATGGCGCAGGACAGGACTGAATTTAGATCTTTTGTTCATAGGGTCGGTATGAATTGTACTCAACTCGGCAGCACCTAACAACAACAAACCAAGTAGCTATAGCTTTCTATTTCAGAATGCCTGACTAGATGTTAATTGCCAACCTTTCACATAGGTACCTGCACTCTTAACAATATGCTACCAGGGCTCTTTTGGTTTTCAGCACAATAGTTTAAAACTTCAATGTCTCATTTTCCAAAAGGACACAGTATGGCATGAGAAAGTCAGGTATATAAATAGTTACAGTTGGATGAGTTAAGTAAAAAAAAAATACAGTCAGGTATAAATATCATAGATTCACAAACTTTTGGAGAAAGCTGCAAGCACTGATACTTGAGCATTGACTAGAAAGATGTGTAAGATGACAAAAGAGTATTAATACCCAAAGTAAAATTACAGAAAGGTTAAAGGTCACTTTAATTTTGGAAAACAGTAAACTATCAGTTTCAAGGTTTTAAACCATAACTCATGGGAAAAAAAAGACATATACATTTCATTGAAACAAGTTTATAAAATAAGCTGAAGGAGGGGAGGACTCTCAATGAGATGTATTGACACAGTGACTGTAATTGTGGGCTCAAGAATATCAGAGATGATGAGAATAGCACAGAACAAGGTAGTGTTCAAATCCATTGAGTAGCAGGTCTGAGCACTTTGATTTTTGTGCCAACAGGGTTACTAATGAGTATTGAATAACCTAATCCCAGAACACTTGATTGTGCTTATGCAAAACCTGTACTTGGACCAGAAGCATTTGTCAGAACAGTGCAAGGAAACATTACATGGTTCAAAATCAGAAAAGGTGTATGCCAGGAATGTATCCTATCACCATATCTTTTCAATCTGTATGCAAAACAGATCATCCAGAGCCTGGGCTCTATGAGGAGGAATGTGGCATCAGAATTAGAGGAAGACTCATCAATAACCCTCTTATGCAGATGATGACACAACCTTGCTTGCTGAAACTGAGGAGGACCTGAGGCATTTGTTTCAGGTCAAGGATTTGCAGCCTTCAATATGGGTTAAAGCTCAACATCAAGAAAAAAAAGATTCTCACCACTGGACTGATTGGTAGCATCATAATAGATGGTGAAGAGACTAAGATTAACAGTTTTAGTTTGCTTAGCTCCACAATCAGCATTCCTGGTGTCAACAGCCAGGAAATAAAAAAGCAAATTGCATTGGCACGTTTCCAGAGTACTGAAGAGCAACGATGTTATTATAGAGACTAAGATGTACCTGATCCAGGCCATGGTCTCGGCAATTACGTACTATGTATCAGAGAGCTGGACAATGACTAAGGATCATAGAAGAAGAATCTATGCCTTTGACTTGTGGTGCTGGAGAAGAGTATTGAATACAGCATGGACTGCTAGAACAAACAGGTTTTTCCTGGAAAGGGTAAAACCAGGCTGCTCCTTAAGGGTAAGGATTTTGAAGCTTGTTCTGACATACTTTGGGCAGGCTTCAAGGAGAGACCAGTCCTTGGAGAGGGAAATTATGCTTGGAAGGGTGAAGGGACAGTGCAAGAAAGGAAGATCTTGGATGAGATGGATGACTCAGTGTTTGGGGTAATGGGGATAGAGACAATGTGGTTGACTCGGGATAGAATGAGGTTCAGAACTGTTGTACATAGGGTCACAATGCTTCACAAACAATTCGATGGCACATAAAAAAAAAAAAACACAACTTTGCTAAAAAGTCCATACCCCCTTACACTAACCCTATAGGACAAACTGGAAGTGCCTCACAACTTCTCTAAGATCATCGTCTTTATGAACATAGATTGCCATGTCTTTCTCCCATAGAGTGGCTGGTGAGTTCTTACAATGAAATTTCAGTTAAAAATTAGCTACTTAATCACTGCATCACAAGGGTTTTGCTGGTATTAAACGTTGTTGATGGGCGCTTTAAAGTTGATTCCCACTCATAGAGACCCTATGTATCTTCACAACAGCATTTGAGCATATTGTTGAAGCCACTGTGACACTGTTGAAGACACTGTGACACTCTGTCTCCTTGAGGATATCCCTTTTTTCACTAATCCTCTTCTCTACCAAGCATGAGCTACTTTTCTAGGAGCTAACTGGTCCCCTCTAATAACATGTCTAAAGTACATGAAATGAAATACCATCATCCTCTCTTTGAAGGAGAATTCTGGTTTGAAGGAGAATTCTTTTCCATGACAGATTTGTTTTTCCTTCTCACGGTCATATTGTATTCATTTTTTTCCCCTCCACCAATACCATAAGTCAAAGGTATCAATTCTATTTTTATTTCCCTTATTAGTAAATTTGAACCTCATTCCTTTGGGTTGGAAACACAGCTCCTTACTACTATATCACAAGCACTCCCTAATATACATGTGGTTGATATTGAATAGATATGGACAAATAGATCACCTGGAAGAGAAACACAGAGAAAGCTATGCTGACACGTCTCTGAATTTTGTCCCATCCTGGTAGTTTGCTGCTAAACTACATGATTGGGTCCATTTACTTACTTAAAACAACTCACTCTGGTGGTGGTTGTTGTTGTTAAGTGCCATCGAGTCATAGGCAACTCATAACAACCCTATGAAGGAGAGTCCTCAAAGCTTGGGTGCCTTTCATCCTCTCTCCAGGTTCATAGGGTTTCCGGAGGCAAGCTATTAAGGAAGTGGACACCACTCCTGCTTCCAATTCACTCTGGTAGAAAAAGATAAAAAAAATTAGGAAAGAACTCTCCCTCCCTATCAATCTAGAATGTGGGGAAGGGAAAACACCAAAGTCCTTTTCTTCCTTAACCTAGGTATACAATTTGGAATGTATGACTAATTTATCTCCAAATATAAGAGTATTTGACAAGGAAATTATTATTTCTGAAATAATCTATTTCTGAAAATATTTATGTCTGCATTTATCCTCATTTACCAGTCATTAGGGAGCTTAGGTGGCTTAGTGGTAAAAGGCTGTGCTCTCAACCCCACTGCACACAGTGAAAATCTGTCAGTTGCTCCAAAGAAGAGAGGTAGGCAATCTCCTCCCATGCCATTTACTGCCTCTGAAAACTCATTAGAGGGTCAGTTCTGACTCAAAGATACATTAGACTACCAATACAGCTATATCACCATTCTGAAACAACAAAATACAAAATTCTGCTCTTTAACCTACAAATCACAATTGTTGTGTAGAGTATTAGGAAATTAAAAGCAAGATACTCAGGTCTATTATTGTAAAAGGAGCAAAGGCTATGTGAAGATGAGGAGTTCCATTCCACAAGAGGAACTGCCAACATCAACAGTACTTATAATACAAAAATCAATCTCCATGAGGTCAAACGCTCCCATACCTCTTCCTACTAACTCCAACAGCAATTAGTGTTCTCCTGGATTTAAAAAAAAAATAAAAAATCTGTTGCAGTAGCTCATATAGCACACAGAACCATAGTCATGGTTATCAAGTTTGTTGTTCTTATGCGCCATCAAGTCGACCACAATTCATATCAATTAGGAACGTCAAAAGGCTGTGTCAGACCAGTGGCCGAATACAATCCCTCATTCAGAACAGCTGCTGAAATGTGCTCTCAGGCCCCTCAGCCTTCAGTCTCTAGACTTTGGGCTAGTGTTATGAAGTTTTTAGTCATGGCTCTGTGCTTACCCCTGCCTGTTTCCTCCTTCCCTCAGTCCTGAAACAACCTGGCAAAGACTCCTAGCTCTGGTTCTGTGGCATAGCAGTCCTAAGGTCAACTCTGGCTCATGCTGTGTCTATGGTTCTCTGCTTTCGATGCTGCTGCTGTTCCTGTAGGCCCTGGTCTGAGTGGCACCGGAATTATTGGCCACAAGGGACATGCACCTTCCATGCTCTACTTCTTCTTTGCTACTAGAGAGATTTCCAAAATCTGCCACTGAAACTGGTCAGTTTACTGGGAAGACTAACCAGTTAGCTTGTGGACAGGCTAACACATCCTAGTCACATGTCCCCACCCATCCATATGTCAAAGTCAATACCTAGGAAATCCATTTTGAACAATACACTCTTGACACCATAATTACTAATGAACTTGTTTAGTTTATTGTAAGGCACACAGGACAAGGCATGAAATAAGACTCAACAACATAATTCAGAATCAGAAAAATCAGAATTAATAATCACAATGTTAGTTCAATGGTTCAAGTACAATCTTTAGAATCCAGGCTTTTAGCTATAGTAAGAGGTCTCAGGAGGAAAGTCTAGCTATGGTTCAAACTCTGTGAATATTACTTTTAACTAGGATCTGAGATTGGCAGTTACGGGTTATCTCAGCAATTTCTCAGCCCTCAGAGAAAGCAATAGACTAGAGAAAAATCTTCTTTGTCTCTATCTTCTATCAGTGAGTTCAGAGAAATTTAATCTCTGTATGTAAAAATTCTCACACTGGCTTCATAACATAAAGGACAAAGTGACGGTTTCAGAATGATTTCTCAGCACACAGATTAAATAGGTTTGGAGAAAGAATACAATCCCAATGTATACCTTTTTTTTTTATTTTAAAACCTGCATTGTTTCCTTGCTCTTTTCAGACAAAAGTTCTTAATCTAGGTATAGATTTCTCATAATTACAATTAAGTGTTCTGAGATTCCTATTATTGTCAATAATAGCCATAATTTTTTGTGATCCACACAGTCAAATGCCTTTATACAATCAGTAAAACACAGATAGATATCCTTCTGATATGCCTTGCTTCCTGCCAAGATCCATCTGACACCAGTAATGATATGCTTGGTGTCACAGCCCCTTTTAAATCTGGCCTGAATTTTGGGTAGATGTCTATGGCCCTTGTTTTTGTTGCCGTTGTCACACCCCATTGAATCAAGTATAACTGATAGTGAACCTGTGAACAGCAGATTTGAACTCTTTCCTATTCTGTGCCATCAGTATCATCTCTGACATACTCAAAGCCATTACTGCTGTCACTGTGTTAGGACACCTCGTTGGGAGTCTTCCTCTCCTTCACTGACATTCCACTTTTCAAAGCATGACACCTCTTTCCAAGTAATAGACCCTCCCAAAAACATGCTCAAAGTATATGAAAAAACAAATTGTCTTCCTTGCCTCTAAGGAGCACTCTGGTAGCACTTTCTCTAAGACATCACTATTTGTTCTTGTAGTAGTTCATGGGATACTCAGTGCTATTTCACACTATCACAACTCAAAAACATTGATTCTTCGGCTGTCATCCTTTTTCATTGTCCATCTCTCAGATGCATAAGTGATTGAAAAGACCATGACCTGAGTCGGGTGCACCTTGGTTTTTAAACTACATCACTGCTCTTCAGTACCTTCTCATTGCAATGCTTCTTTTGATTTCTTGACTATTTGTGCCAAGGGTATTGATTGTGGATTCAAACATGACAAAATCATTGACAATCTTAATCTTTTCTTTTATATATCATGATGTTGCTTTTCAGCCTGGTGGTGAGGACTTTGTCTTCTTGATAGTTGTTATTGTGTACCATACAGTCAGAACCAACCCATAACTGATTCTTCAAGGGATCTTCAGAGGCAGTTAAATCACAAAGGAGGAGATTGCCCATCCTTCTCCTGCCTTAAACTGTGTGACTTCAGGATTGCAGGGCAGCTTCTTTCCACAAGGCAACTTGATGTTGTTGTTATTATGTGCTATTGAGCCACCTCTGATTCATGGCAACCCTACGTACAACAGCCCTAAACCATGCTCTATCCTGGGCCAATCTTGTGGTCTCTGATGCACATATCCCTATTACCCCAGTCACTGAATCAATCCATCTCATCAAGAGTCTTCCTCTCTTGTGCTGTCCCTCTACCCTTCCAAGCATGATATCCCTTTCCAAGGACTGGTCCTGCCTTGCAACATGCCCAAAGTATGTCAGACTAATCTTCAGAATCCCTGTCTCCAGAGAGCAGCCTGGTTTCACCCTCTCCAGACCTGTTTGTTCTCCTGGCAGTCCATGATATATTCAATACTCTTCTCCAACACCACAGTTCAAAGGCATCAATTCTTCTTCTATTATCCCTAGTGATTGTTCAGCTTTCTGATGCATAGTAAGTAATTGCAAAAACTATAATTCAGAATCACTGAAGCCCTGAAAGCTTCAACTATCATATCAAGGGCTGAATAGGGGCATATACATGTTTGATGGAGTAGGTGGGAAGAGAAGGGGATGCTAGTGGAGCAAGGAAAAGAGCGGGTCAATACACACATGTCAAGGGCAGGGACAACTTGGGGAAACATCTTTCTTCTACTCTTTTTCATAAAAGGCTTGTCTCTCTAATACTGTTCTAAATATGAGCATTCAAATTAAGACAGATTAGGAAGAAGGATTAGCTAGCCATTTCTGAAATAGCAGGCCTTCGAAAACCTATGTACAATAGAGCACAATTAGGCTGAGTCCCCAAGTTTGCAAACACAAAGAAAGAGAAACAGCTGTAAGCAGACACTAGTGATTGGAACATGGAATGTGAGACCCATGGATGTATGAAAATTGGATATTGTTAAGAAATAAATGGAACACATAAGTAGGTATTGGTGAAATGAGATGGACTGGCATGGGACATTTTGCTTCAGATGATCATATGATCTACTATGCTGGAGATGAAAAGGTAAGGAAAAATGGAGCTGCTTTCATTGTTAAAAAAGTCATTTCTAGATCTGTCTTGAAATATAATGTGAGTGATAGGATAATATCCATATGCATACAAGGAAGCTCAGTGTATACCACTATCATTCACATATACACCAACAACCAGAGCCCAAGAGGAGGAAATAGGAGATTTCTACCAACTTTTGCAGTCAAAGATTGATTGAATATGCAATCAAGATGCACCAATATAATGGTTGAGTGGAACATAAAAGTTGGGAACAGAGAAGAAGGATCAATAGTTGGAAAACATGGTCTTGGTGGTAGAAATTAATCTGGAGATAGAATGATAGAATTTTGCACAATCAACAATTTATTTATTGCAAATACTTTTTACAAGAAACAAATGCAGGCTATAAACATGGATTTCACCTTTCGATAGTCTATGGGATATTAGAGCTCTTCTCCAGCACCACAACTTAAAGACATTAATTCTTTTTCTGTAATTCTTATTCATTGTCCTGTTCTGATGTGTAGCCGGTGATTGAGAAAACCATCACCTGAACCCGGTGCACTTTAGTTTTCAAACTGACATCATTGCTCTTCAGTATTTTGTGGACGTTCCTGAAAGCAGATTGCCCAGTGAAAAACATTCCTTGATTTCCTGGCTGATTGAACCAAGGGTGTTGATTTTTTATCCAAACAAACTGAAATCTTTAACAGCTTCTATCTTTTATCCATCTATCATAATGTTGACCATTGGGCTTGTGATGAGTATCTTTGTCGTCTTGATGTTGAGATGTAATGCATACCAAAAGTTGTAGTCCTTGACCTTCTACAGCAAGTGTCTCATATCCTTCTTACTTTCAGCAAGCAAAATTGTGTTGTCTACATAACACAGGTTACTGTTGGGTCTTACTCCAATCCTGAGGCCACACTCCTCTTCAGAGAGTCCAACTTTATGAATTATTTGCTCAGCATACAGATTGAATGGGTATGGAAAGGATGCAGTCCTGACGCACACCCTTCTTGATCTTAAACCATTCTCACAATAGCTTCTTGGCCTAAGAATAGATTCTGTATGACCACAATTAAGTGTTCTGGGATTCCCATTCTTTTCAACAAAATCCATAATTTGTTATGGTCCACGCAGTCAAATACATTTACATAGCTGATAAAGCACAAATAGATATTCTTCTGGTATTCTATGCTTTCAGCCAGGACCCATCTGATATTAGCAGTGATATCTCTGTTGCCACAGCTTCTTCTAAAACCAGCTTGTGCTTCTGGGAGTTCCCTGTCAATGTACTATTCTATTCTAGCCACTGCTTAATAGTTTCCAAATTCTGTTGGATCACCAGAAGTTAGTAGAAATCCTCAATTTCCTCCTCTTTGTCTTTAGTGGTTGGTGCATATATTTGAATAATAGTTGCTTTAACAGGTCTTCCTTGTATGTGTATGAATAGTATTCTGTCACATAGCTTTGTATTTCAAGAAGGATCTTGAAATAGACTTTTAAACTATGACTGCAACACCATTATTCCTCAAGTTTTCATTCTCAGAAAAGTAAACCATCTAATTTTCTGATTCTGAGTGGTCAATGCCAAACCATCTCAACTTACTAATATCCAGTATGCGAACCTTTATCAATTCCATTTCATTTTGGCAGTGTCTAATTTTCCTATATTCATATTTCATGTGTTCCAGGTCCTATTATTATTGAATGTTTGCAACTGTTTTTCATTTTGCATGTCTTCCAATCTGAAGGCTCTACCTCCAGTGCTATCTCTCTCTAACTGTGGAACTGTCCATAGGTTTTCAAAGGCATATTGTTTCAGATTCTCACCGCTGGGCCAACCGGGAGTATCATAATAGACAGTGAAGAGAATGAGATTGTTAACAGCTTCAGTTTGCTTGGCTCCACAATCAACACTCTTATGTAATGGCAATCAGGAAATCAAAAGATTGTATTAGGAAATTAATTAATTGTATTAGGAAAATCTGCTGTCAGGGTCCTCTCCAGAGTACTGAAGAGCCATGATGTCAGTCTGGAGACTAAGGTGTACGTGATCCACACCATGGTATTCACAAGTACTTGATATGCATCAGAAACCTGGGCAATGACTTAGGATGATAGAAGGGGAATTGATGACTTTGAGCTGTGGTGCTGGAGAAGAGTATTGAATATATCATGGACTGCTAGGAGAACAAACAGGTTTGTGCTTGAGAGAGTGAAACCAGACTGCTTGTTAGAGGCCAGGCTTTTGAAGCTTCATCTCACACACTTTGGGCATGTTGCATGAAGGGGCCAATCCCTGGAGAGGGACATCATGCTTGGAAGAATGGAGGGACAGAAATGAAGACTCTGGATAAGATGGATTGATTCCGTTATTGTGGTAATGAAGATAAGCATGTCAAAGACAAAAAGGTTGGCTCAGGATAGAGCAGGGTTCAGAGCTATTTTATATAGAGGCACAAGTGACTGGCACATAACAACAGTGATTGTTTCAGAAGTGAATAGACAATTCTTCCTAGTCTGTCTTAAAGTGGGAGCTCTGCTTTAGTACAGCCTCTTGCAGAGAAGGGCTGTATCCATGTGAGCAGATGATAAGCTATTTAGATAAGCAACATGCAAACACTCTCCAACACAAGTATCTGATAGACAAATGATTATATCCCTAAGATCAAGTCCTAGTAACCCTTTAAACCTGGAACTGAAATCACCCCCATGATTCAGCCAAACAATAGACTACAAGCCAAACAAATGCCTACAAGATGATCAGTAATGCCAGGAATGAAATAACTTTGTAGAACAGTCAATAGAACAAGATTTTAAAAAGTAGTATTAAAAAAAAAGTAGTATTTGACCACAAATAAAGCTCAAGAGGATGTAAATTATAAGAAAGGACAAGGGGAAGCCAGAGTTTCAGTGAGAAAGTAGGAAGAGTTCTGTTACATTGTGAAAACCATGATTTATGTCACAAATGAAATGTGTCTAAAATAATTGAATGGAAAACCAATTTCCTCTGTTTTCATTCAAATAATAAGAAAATTATTTTAAAATCTATCTTGGGGATAGATCAACAAAACCTTTATAGTCATATTTTTTAAATAGAATTACAAAGAAATAAATTAAAACTTGAGGAATTATTGAATTTTAAAAGGGAAGGTGGCATTTTGAAGAATTAAAGAAGCATATACACAATAACTTATTAGTTATATATGAGTCACAAGACTCTTTTAGGGTGAAAATAATTAATGCACTTAGCTTCTAATTGCAGGGTTAGGGGTTCAAATACTCCAGAGCACTTCAGAAGAAAGGTCTGGTCATTCATCGCCAAAAAAAGAAGCCATTGAAACCTGATGGATCACAGTTCTACTTTAAAACTCAAGAGCCTGAACTGACTAAATAAGAACTGGTTTAAAGAGGTTACATTTACAACTCTAATACCATATTTTTCTCTGGAGTTTTATTTTCTTAAAACAAGGTCTAAACCAAGAGGAGAGATATAGCAGAATAATTGCTATAATGATTTCTGGCTTTAAGTGGTTGTGGCTGAGACTACTTAAAATATGACAATTTACCCAATGAAAAATAATGAAGCAATATTTAACTAAGATAATTTTAATAAGAAACCTTGGTTCCCACACTGGTTGCACATTAAAATCCTCTGAGAAGCATTTAAAAATTATATGTTCAGGCTCCACCAGAGATGTTCCAATTTAATTGGTCTGGGTGGGACCCAGGCATAGGTATTTTTTTTAAAGCTCCTCATAGGTTTCTAATGAGCAGCCTGAATCAAGAGCCCTGAGTAGTACAGGTGAGGATTCCACATCAATATATGCATTTCATGAAGGAAGGATTAATAGAATAGTGTGAAGGAACATTCTCCCCCTGGATAAGAAATATAGACCCATTAAACAAATACAGTTCAAAAAGATCAGGATGGAATTTCAAATTTTCATGGAATCCAAACATTTTGGAGCCACTAAAGGGAGTCTGGTGGTCTAGTGACAAGAAGCTGTGCTGCAATCCCAAAGGCACTTGTCCCGAGACCACCATCTGCTCCACAGAAGGATGGGACATCTCCTCCCTTGGTGATTAATTGCCTCTGAAAACCCACCTGTAGGTTCAGCTATGGGTCGCTCCCGACTTTATGGTATATGACAATAACAGTAGCAACAAAGACAGATACGAGGATTTCTGGTGGCTTAGTGGTAAGGAGTTGCACTGCCAACCCAAAGGCTTTTCCTTGGAATCCGTAAGCTGCTCTGTGGAAGACTGGTGGGCAAACTCTGCCCGTGTGATTTATTGCCTCTAAAAACCCACTGGAAGGTCAGCTATGTGTCAATTCTGACTTGGTGGTATATAACAACAAATGGAGGAGGAACAGTTTGGAAAAGGAGTATGAGAATGGAGAGTAACTTGAAGAAAGTGATCACTTATTCTGAATTCTAGAATTGTACATATAGAAATAATTGAAGTAAGTGTAGCTATACTCATTTTCAACACAAATTTTATACATATTATAAATACATATACTATGAAGAGAGAAATTATTCTAAGACAAAGAATCAAAAGCCAATTTTGTTGAGTGTGATTTTTTTTTTTACATCAGTTATGGCATTAAATGAAAAGTTATTTTTCACTTAGAAATAACAGACACACAAAGATAGATATACATTATTTTAAAATAGGCTCTTCTCACACTTTTATCAGCAAAGAGATGAGAAATTAATTGCTGATGATTGACTTAAAGAAAAAAATATAAAAAGAAGAGAAGGGTATTAACTTCATCTAGACAACGGAAGGAGACAAACATATAGGAACAATTAAGAAGTTGTAGTAGAAAACTGATGGGGAGGGAAATGAGAGCTACAGTTATTTGAGAGGGAGCTGGAGAAATGCTCATAACTGGTTACCAGAATGCCCTTGGCAATGGGTTTGATTACATCACACTTTGATATTCAGCTTCTCTTCAGTCTTTTTATTATTATTATATTATTATTATTATTATTATTATTATTATTATTATTATTATTATTTTTGTGTGAGTGTACCGTCAAATCAGATCTGACTGGTACAGGAGGAGACTGCCCCTCCTTCCCCGGCAAAGCATCTGGTGGATTTGAACCGTGAGCCTCTGGTATAGCAGTTGCAGCTTCTTGCCAAAACCAGAGACAACGACGAAGTAACTATGATCCTGAAATGAAGACGAGAAACATAATTCTCCCACTGCAATTAAGATTCCTTATTACCTCCTCTGATAATAGGGTCTTTACAGGCCAGAACATTTAACTAGTTTACCCTTAATCGCTTATTCAATTAATGAGTGCTATCAGCTCAGAATCAAGGTTTTGCATTGTTAGATTTTCAGGCTGCTTTATTTACATTTTCTTTACATCCTATCACTTCTAAAAACCCCCTAAAACTGCAATTTTCCAAATAAGTTAGTAGTGTAGGAAGGAAACCAGCCTTATAACTGAGTTGAACAGGAAAGGCAAAAGGTGGAATTTTAGTCAGAAGTGAAAATCTCCACCTCAAGAAAGTGAAAAATGGAAAACACAAACTGGAGCTAAGTGAAAATTGTTGGAATCACAGGACAGAGGCGTGAAAAGTGGAAAAAAGATTTCAGGACTTCAAAGGCTTTGGGCTGGGTTCAATCCTAAAACCCCACAGGAAGTGGGAAGCTCAAGTGCATACTACATGTCCCAGAAGCCCCTGCTTCCCTGGTCCGTGAGACGCCGCGCAACGCCCGATGGGAGCCGGCTGGAGCGGCCAAGATGTCGCTGCTCAAGAAAAGAAAGCTTGAGTCAGGGGGTGCCGGTGAGAGTGGGGAGGGGATTGACGAGGAAGATGGCGGAGAGCAGGAGGCGGTCCCGCCACGACCCCGAAAAACTAAACGGGAGCGAGACCAGCTGTATTATGAGTGCTATTCGGACGTATCGGTCCATGAGGAGATGATCGCCGATCGAGTCCGCACCGATGCCTATCGCCTGGGGATCCTGCGAAACTGGTCAGCGTTGCGAGGCAAGACGGTGCTTGACGTGGGTGCGGGCACTGGCATTTTAAGCATCTTCTGTGCCCAGGCGGGGGCCCGGCGCGTGTACGCCGTGGAGGCCAGCGCCATCTGGCAACAGGCCCGGGAGGTGGTGCGGCTCAATGGACTGGAGGACCGGGTGCACGTCCTGCCCGGGCCAGTGGAGACGGTGGAGTTGCCGGAGCAGGTGGATGCCATCGTGAGCGAGTGGATGGGCTACGGGCTCCTGCACGAGTCAATGCTGAGTTCCGTGCTCCATGCGCGGACCAAGTGGCTCAAGGAGGGCGGCCTCCTCCTGCCGGCGTCTGCTGAACTCTTCGTGGCCCCCATCAGCGACCAGATGCTGGAGTGGCGCCTGGGCTTCTGGAGTCAGGTGAAGCAGCATTACGGCGTGGACATGAGCTGCCTGGAAAGCTTCGCCACCCGCTGCCTCATGGGCCACTCGGAGATCGTGGTGCAAGGCCTGTCTGGTGAGGATGTACTAGCCCGGCCGCAGCGCTTTGCTCATCTGGAGCTGGCCCGAACTGGTCTGGAGAAGGAGCTGGAGACTGGGGTGGGTGGGCGCTTCCGCTGCAGCAGCTATGGCTCGGCGCCAATGCACGGCTTCGCCATCTGGTTCCAGGTGACCTTCCCTGGAGGGGACTCCGAGAAACCCCTGGTGCTGTCCACCTCGCCGTTCCACCCGGCCACGCACTGGAAGCAGGCACTTCTGTACCTCAACGAGCCTGTGCAAGTAGAACAGGACACGGACATTTCTGGAGAGATCACGCTGCTGCCCTCCCGGGATAACCCCCGGCACCTGCGCGTGCTGCTGCGCTACAAAGTGGGAGATCAGGAGGAAAAGACCAAAGACTTTGCCATGGAAGACTGAGCCTCGCCTTTTTTTTTCACTGCCAAGGCCGTTAGACATGTATATGAGAGGGGTGGTCCAAGGAAAAGGGTTGTTCTCTTGTGCAAGTAGGGCGTCTGTCAGTTTCTCTCCTGTTTCCTGTGGTAGGAGAGATTTCAGTCTTTATCTGAAGAGATTCAGCTGGCAATTTTTAAAATTTAAAATGTGATGATTCTCCACAATAATGGCTATAGCGTGGTTATTAATGGGCTTTATGCCTTAAAAGCATGTAGTGCCAAGCATTTCTGTTTTGTTTTTCATAAAGGGGAAAACAGATTTAGGAAGAGTCCGTTTAAGCCTCTGACACCTTTCACACCTTATCTAAATCTGAAGCCAGGGAGGAGGGTGAAAAGTCTATTTTTCTCAACTTCTGAACTCCCTCCCTTCCAGATGCCTCTAAAGTCTACAATACTTTTGCCTACTTTGTTTTACAAATATACTTTTTAATACTGAGAATGAAAAGGTGAATGAGGAGCAGTTATTTAAGTAGCCATGTTTTCATTATGCTCAATACTTCTGCTGAGTGCTAAAGATGATAAAGATTAATCCATTAAGTAAAATTGTACCTAGGAAATCTAGAAGGATTTTAGGAGAAAAAAACCCTGAAAAACAAATCATATGGATTTCTTATTTGTTCTTGACAAAATGTTGCATAATTTTTGCATAATTCTGAAAAAGATAACCTGATAGGGAATTATGATCCTGACCTAATGCATGTTCATTGCCATGGGAAAATTATTTTAACTTAATAAATTAAGGAAAATATTTTCCCAGCTAGAACAGTGCACTTATTTGAACTCCCTCATTTAGAGGGATCATGTGACCTGGCCTACTTACATCTAGTAAAATATAGTTAAAAGTTCTTATTTTAGTTCTTTTTCTCCTCCCTCATTTTTAGCTCAGCCAAATGTGAAAGTTGTGAATATAGGAAAATCACTTGTAATGAAGTGTGAGTCATGTTATCAAATTTATTTCACTGATGTTTCCTTCCTTATCCTTGTGGCAAATAAAACATTGACTTTCTCACTATTTTTACAGATGATGTAAGATGTTCTGTGTACTGTCTGCAAGTTAAATGTTTTTTGCCTTTTTAATATTGTTGGTTCTTATGAAAAGTGCAGCATCCCCTACAGAATATAGGTGCAAGGTAATTTTACCTGCTTAATGTATAGTTTTTATACATGAAAATTTTATATGCTAATATACTGCTCTTTTGACATTCCTCTTTAGTTTTATTTACTGTAACAGTTTTTTGCTGCTTTATTCATTGCATATTAAAGTACTTATGTTTTATAACTAAGTTGCAAAAATGTGGTGTTTAACACTGATAAACCATAATGAAAGGAACCACACTTAGATAAAAACCATTGGAAAACTATGTAGTCATTAATTGTCACTTTTTCATGTCGAGGTAGTTCATAGTTTATACAAAATAGATGAGAAATAAAAAATAAGGTTTAATTTAAGCTAGTTCTAACATACTTCCTTATTTTAGGGTCAACTATTTTAAGTTAAATGTTTATTCAACATTTGGAGTTTAATTGTGCAGTTTGTAGTAGATTTTTGAAGAATGTGTTCTTAATGATTCCTTTGTTATAAAGGCAAATGAAAGCATTCTTCCACATTTGGTTTTCACAACCAGATGAACACACAGAAGCTAAATCTTTGGTTAAATACAAAAGAGCAAATGTTTAGTAATTAAATGAAGTATGCTTCCAAATTCTTGTTGTTTTTCCCAAAAGAAAGATTATCATAAATATATGAAATATAAAAAGCAATTAGATTGCATGGCATTCTTGTGAGAGCCAGCCCATGTTAGAACCTTTTATCTACCATTCTTGTGTGATAGGGAGCAAACCATTTGATCCTTTTTTGTTTCTATGCTCTCATTTGCAAAGTGGAGATGACAGCCTACCCCATGGAGATGAGAGAATACATGTAAGCATATAGTGCCTGGTATGGATAATCTCAGTAACTGTTAGTTCTTACAGAAAATGAACATACAAATTTGAGACATTTTGATACATATAAAATGGCCTATGAAATAAACATTTGACATTTTGGGTTTATTACAGGTATGGACTGACAGTACCAGCATATCTATGTTATAAGTAGCAGTGTATAACACCAGATGATCCAAAGAAGCACAAGACCTTTGGTAAGAGGACATTTCCAGAAATGTGAAAATGTGAGATACAGTAACATCTAAATGCCAGTCTTCAGTAAGGACTAGTAATGATTGCCTGAGACCAGTACAGCACAGGCAGGTACTTCTTGTCCAAGAGAAAAAGAAAAGATGGGGTACTTCTACCTGCTTTCTTCTAGTAATCAACATATATCTAGCACTGAAATTTGGCAAGTATTTTTGTTAATTCATTGGACTAATGTTAGTATATTGTTGTTGTTAAGTGCCGTCGAGTCACAGGCGACTCATAGCGACCCTATGAAGGAGAGTCCTCGATGCTTGGTTGCCTTTCATCCTCCCTCCAGGTTCATAGGGTTTTCGGAGGCAAGCTATTATGGAAGTGGATGCCACTCCTCCTTCCAATGTTAGTATATACAATATAAAAGTCATTGTAATAAGCAGGATGCAATTCAACAAAATATACAGTCTACTTTCAAATTCATTTGTCTAGAAAATAAACCAGTAAATAATATATAATAGGCTACAGGTGAGTTGTGGTACTAGAAAAAAGTATTGAACATACCATGGACCACTAAGAGAACAAACATCTGTTTTGGAGAGGGTAAAACCAAGTTTCATCTTGGTGACAAGGAGTCTGAAGCTCCATCTCGCATACTTTTGGGATGTGTCCAGGAGGGACCATTCCATGGAGAAAGACATCATGTTTAGAAGGGTGGAGGGACAGCACAAGAGAGGAAGACCCCGATGAGATGGAGTGACACGGTAAGTGGGGTAATGGGATTAGGTGTGTCAAAGACATTGGACTGGCCCAAGATAGGACAGGGTTCAGAGCTATTAGTTGGTATGAGTCGTAGGTGACTCTTGTACATAACAAGAACAAAAAAGGTGAAGATGGTCTGAGTAAAAGTTGTCATTGTTACATGCTGTTGAATTGCCTGCAACGGATAGTGACCTTATGTACAACAGCTCTGAAGCCTGCCCTGTCCTAAGCCAGTCTCAGTGACTCTTACACTAACTACCTCCATTGCCTTAATGTATCAATCCACCTCACCCGGGGTCTTCGTCCCTCTATCCTTCCAAGGATGATGTCCTTCTCCAAGGATCGATCTCTCCTGGACACATTTTGCTATGATCAGGCATATTAGTCTCTTCACACCTTTGGGTGCCTAATGTAATTGCTCTTGTTATGTGCCATCAAGTAGGGTAGAACTTATAGCAACTCTACAAACACAGATCTGAACCTTAACCTATCCTACACCATCCTCATTGCCTCTGAGACATTTGAGCCCTTTTCTGCAAGTCACTATGTCAGTCCATTTCATTGAAGGTCTTCCTCTTACACTGCCCCTTCACCTTTCCAAGCATGCAATCCCTTTCCAAGTAATAGCCCATCCTAACAACATGCCCAGTGTATGTGAGATGCTGTGTCATCCTTGCCACCAAGGAGCACTGACTGCAGTTGCTCCAAGATATATGTTTGTTCTTTTGACAGTCCATGGGATAGTCAATGATCTCTAACAACACAACTCAAAGGCATCAATTTTTTTAAAAAAAGCATTTGTGCTCATTCCTAAGTTAATCAGATTCTTATGCATTCACTCATTTAGTGATTTAAAATGTGTGCTTTATTGACTATGCAAAAGCATTTAACTGTGTAGATCATAACTAGTTGTGGCTAACATTGAGAAGAATAGGAATCCTAGAGCACCTAATTGTATTCATGCCAAACCTATACCTCGACTAGAAGGCTGTTCTGTAAACAGAGCAAGGGAACACTGGTGGTGGTGGTGGTGGTGGTATGTGCCATCGAGTCGTTTGCGACTCATAGTGACTCTATGTACAACAGCCTTAAACCCTACTCTATCCTGTGCCAATTGCACTGCCTCCAACACACCCATCCCGATTACCCCAGTCAATGAATCAATCCATGTCATAGAGGGCCTTCCCCTCCTGTGCTGTCCCTCCACCTTCCCAAGCATGATGTCCCTCTCCAAGAACCGGTCCCTCCTTACAACATGTCCAAAGTATGTTAGACGAAGCCCCAGAATTCTTGCCTCCAAGGAGCAGCCCAATTTAACCCTATCCAGGATAATTCTGTTTGTTTTCTTAGCAGTCCATGGTACATTCAATACTCTTCTCCAGCACCACAGCTCAAAGGCATCAATTCTCCTTCTATCATCCCTAGTCATTGTCCAATTCTCTGATGCATAACAAGTATTGGCCTTTATCAGACATACCTTATTCTCCAGAGTGACACCATTGTTCTTCAGTACTTTGGAGAGGTCCCTAACAGCAGATTTTCCCATCGCAATATGTCTATTAATTTCCTAGCTACTGGTGCCAAGAGTGTTGACCGTGGAGCCGAGCAAACTGAAGATGTGAACAATCTCAATCTCTTTGCCATCCATCCTGATGCTACCGATTGGTCCAGTGCTGAGAATCTTTGTCTTCTTGATATTGAGCCTTAATCCATATTAAAGGCTGCAGTCCTTGACCCTCTGCAGCAAGCGCTTCAGATTCTCCTCAATTTCAGCAAGCAGGGTTGTGTCATCTGCATAACACAGATTGTTGATAGATCTTCCACCGATCCTTTACACTTTACAATTAAGAAGGGAGTGCATCAGAATTGTATTCTCTCTCCATACTTATTTAATGTGTATGCTGAACAAATTATTTGAGAAGCTGGACTTGATGAAGGGAAATGTGGCATCAGGTTTGGAGCGACACTCATCAATAATCTGCATTATGCAAATGAAACCTTGCTTCCTGAAAGTGAGGAGGACTTGAAGCACTTGTTGCAGAAGATCAAATAATACAGCCTTCTGTATGGATTGCATCTCAATGTCAAGAAAACAAAATTTCTTACCACTGGACTGATAGGCAACATCATGATGGATGGAGAAGAGATTGAAACTGTCAACTACTTCATTTTACTTGAATCCACAGTTAACACCCTTAGTACTAGCAGTCAGGAAATAAGGAGACACATTTTACTGGGAAAATCTGCATTATCCAAATTATTGAGGAGTAATGATGTCAGTTAAGTCGATTGTTATCCCGTTGATTCCTGGAGCCTTATTTTTGCCAGTGCATTCAATGCAACTTCTGCTTCCTCCATTACCTGTTTATATGGTACTTTCTGAAATATTTCAGTGTCAATCAATTTTTTCTGGTTCAGTAACTCTGTTTATTCCCTCTATGTTCTGGTGCTTTCTGGGTCATTTAATATATTGCCCATAGCATCTTTCAATATTGCAACATGAGGCTTAAATTTCTTTTTCAGTTCTTTCAGCTTGAGAAATGCAGACCTAGTCTTCCCTTTTTATTCTCCAATTCCCATCTCTCTGCACATCCATCCCATTATAATACTTGGCTTTGTCCTCCCAAGCTGCCCTTTGAAACTCGTCTGTTCAACTCTTTCACTTCAACATGTTTTCCTTTAGTTTTGACTTCTTGATGCTCCAGTGCAATCTTAGAGTCTTTTTTTTATATCCATTTTGATTTTTTTTTCCCTTTCTCCTCTGGTTTTATAATGCTGCATTATGCAGATGATGCAACCTTGCTTGCTGAAAGTGAGGAGGGCTTGAAGATCAAGAAATGCAGACTTCAATATGGATTGCATCTCGAAGTCAGGAAGACAGATTTTTACCACTGGACTGTTAGACAGTGTCATGATGGATGGAGAGGAGATTGAAACTATCAACAGCTTCATCTTGCCTGGATCCACAATTAAAACCCTTGGTACCAACAGTCAGGAAATAAGGAGAAGCATTGCATTGGGAAAATTTGCAGTTAGGGACTTTTCCAAATTATTAAGGAGTAAGTTTGAAGACTAAGGTGTGTCTGATTCAGGCCATAGTCTTTCCAATCACTTGCTATGCATCTGAGAGCTGGGAAATGAATAAGGATGACAGGAAAAGAATTGATGCCTTTGAACTGTTGTGTTAGAGAAGGGCACTGGACATCCACATGGGCAGTGAAGAGAAGAAACATATGTCTTGGAGAGGGTACAGCCAGAGTGCTCTTTGGAGGCAAGAATGACGAGGCTTCACCTCATATACTTTAGACATATTGCTAGGAGGTGCTATTTCTTGGGGAAAGACATGATGTTGAGAAGGATGGAGGGTCAGCGAAAGAAAGGAAGACCTCCAACCAGTTGGATTGATACAGTGAGTGCTGCAGTGGGCTCTTGTGTGTCAGGAAATATGAGGATGACACAGAATAGAGCAGGGTTCAGATCTCTTGATGAATTGTGCTCAACTCGACGGCACCTAACAACAACAATGATGTCAGTTTGAGGACCAAGGTGTGTCTGATTCAGGCCATGGTCTTTCCAATCACTTGCTAAGCATCTTAGAACTGGGCAATGAATAGGGATGACAGAAGAATTGATGCCATTGAGATGTGGTGTTGGAGAAGAGCACTGGACATCCCATGGACAGCCAAGGAAGAAACAAATGTTTCTTGGAGAGGGTGCAGCTAGAGTGCTCTTTGGAGGCAAGAATGATGAAGCTTCACCTCACATACTTTAGGGCATATTATTACTAGGAGGGACTATTCCTTAGAGAGGGACATGATGCTTGGAAGGGTTGACCAAGGAGAGGAAGACCCTTGACCAGGTATATTGACATGGTGACTGCCATAATGAGCTCTAGTGTGTCAGGAAATGTGAAGATGGCACAGGATAAGACAGGGTTCAGATCTGTTCATAGTGTTTCTTTGACTTGTGACTTGAGGGCACCTAACAACAACAACAAAATATAGCAAGTTGTACCAAAAAGAAGCAAATCCTACATTCAGTCCTTGACCCTTTTACCTTCCACAACAAACTCTTCAGGTCTTTCTCAGTTTCAGGCAGCAAGATTGTATCGTCTGCATAATGCAGGTTGTTGATGAGGCTTCCTCCAATCTTGACAGCACATTCTTCCTCATAAAGTCCAGAGTCCCAAATGACCTGTTCTTCATACAGATTGAAAAAGTGTGGAGACAGAACATATCCCTGATGCACTACTTCCCTGATTTTGAACAATGTATTATATCCTTGCTCTGTTCTAATGACTGCTTCCTGGTCAAAGGAAGTTTCACAGTGTTTCACATGAGCACAATTGAGTGTTCTGGGATTCCCATTCTCAAGGTTAACCACAATTTCGTGTGATCCATATATTGTCAAATATTTTGCAAAGTCTGTGAAACACAGACATTCCTGTGGTTCTCAGTGTTCAGCTAAGATCCATCTGACATTGGCTATGAGATTCCTAGTGCCATGGCCAGTCTAAACCCAGCTTGTATTACTGCTAGGTCTCTGTTCTTCGTTGGTTTTGGATAATCTTCATCAGGATTTTGCTTGTGTGTGATATTAGTAACATTGTTGTAGTTGTTATGTGTCCTTGATTTGTCTACAACTTATAGTGACCCTATGCACAATAGCTCTACACCTGCTCTCTCTTGAGCCAGTCTCACTAACTCTGGCACACCTACCCTCATTACCCCAGTTACTGTGTCAGTCCATCTCATCCAGAGTCTTCCTCTCCTCCGTTGTCCCTCCACCTTTCCAAGCATGATGTCCTTCTGCAAGGACTGGTCCCTTTTGGCAGCATGTCCATAGTATGTGAAATAGAGCCTCAAAATCTTTATATCCAAGGAGCAGCTTGATTTCACCCTTTCCTGGATAGACCTTTTAGTTCTCTTCAAAGTCGATGATATGTTCAATAGTCTTCTCCAAGACCACAACTCAAAGGCATTGATTCTTTTTCTGTCATCTCTGTTCATTGTCTAACTCTCTGATGCATAACTAGAAATTGTAAAGACCAGGGCCTGAATCAGGCACACCTTAGTCTCTAGACTGATGTCATTGCTCATTAGCACTCTAGAGAGGTCCCTGACAGCAGATTTTCCTAAAGTAATTCATTTTTTTTACTGCTAGTATGAAGAGTGTTGATTGTGGAGCCAAGTATGCTGAAATTATTAGCAATCTCAATTTCATCTCCATTTTTCATGGTGCTACCCGTTGGTCCAGTGGTGAGAATATTTGTTTTGTGGATCTTGAGCTTCTATCCATGTTGCAGACCTAGTCCTTGATCCTCTGCAGCAAATACTTAAGGCCCTCTTCAGCTTCAGCAAGCAAGGTTCTGTTATCTGCATGACAAAGGTTATTGATTCAATAATTTCCAAGCTTTTGTTGGATCACCCTTTTTCAGAATTAGAATAAATATGGTTATCTTCCTGTCAGTTGGCCAGGTAGTTGTCCTCCAGATTTCCCGTGACAACCTGGTGAGCATGTCCAGGGCACCATCTCTTTGCTGAAATATGTTAACTGACCTTCCATCAATACCTGGGACCTTGATTTTTTGCCAATTTCTTCAGAACAGCTTGAACTTCTCCTTCATCACCATTACCTCTTGATTGTATGTTATTTCATTAAATTTTTCTGTGTCAGCCAATTATTTTTTGGTACAGTAACTCTATGTACTGCTTCCGTCTTCACTTAATGCTTCTTGGGTTGTTCAGTATTTGGCTTATAACATCCTTAAGTATTGAAACTCAAGGCTTGAATTTTTTCCTCAGTTTCCCTCAGCTTGAGAAAAGCTGAATGAGTTAGCCCTTTTGATTTTTCGACTCTTAATTCTTTGCACATTTCATTATGATTTTTTTTTTTCTTCCTAAGCTACTCTCTGGAATCTATTCAGCTCCTTTACTTCCTGGTTTCTTCTTTTGCTTTAGCTTCTCAGTATTGTAGTGCAATATCCAGAGTCTCTTCTGACATCCATCTCAGTCTTTCCTTCCTCTTCTATCTTTGTAGTGTCCTTTCCTCTTGGATGATGTTCTTGATATTCTCCCACATACTACTCATCTGGTCTTCATGCATTAATTTTCAAGGCCTGAAACCTGTACCTGAGATGGTTTTAAATGCAAGTGGGATAGACTTAAGGTCCAATTTTTGTTCTTGTGGATTTGATTTCATTTTCTTTAGTTTTAGTTTAAACTTGCATGTTAGTAGCTGATGGTCTGTTCTACATCAGCACCTTGCCTAGTTTTTGCAGCTAATATTGAGCGTCTACAATGGTTCTTTGCACAGATGTAGTCTATATGATTCCCATGTAGACCATCTGGTGAAATCCATTTATATAGTCGCCTTACATTTGTTATTAAAAGTGTTTGCAATGAATAGGTTCTCACCACTGAGCTAATTGGAAACACAATGATAGAGAAAAAATTGAGTTTGTTAACAATTACAGCTTGCTTGGGTCCAAAACCAACTTTCTTGACACTAGCAGTTAGGAAATCAAAAGATGAATTGCATTAGGGATATCTGTTGTTAGGAACTTCTCCAAAATGCTTTGGAGGCAAAGATTTTGAGACTTTATCTTAAATACATTGAGCATGTGGCCAGGAGTCCTTGAAGAAAGAGAACATGCTTAAAAGGGTAAAGGAACAGCACAGGAGAGGAAAACCTTGGATGAGATGGATTGAGTAACTGGAGTAATGGGGATAAGTGTGTCAAAGACAGACTGGCTTAAGATAGGATGAAGTTAAGAACTATGAGTCATAGGCACCTAAATGGCATGGCACAAAACAATAACACTAATACAAGGACATTAGTGGAAAAAGAATACTGTGTTTATTCATAGAAAAGGTTAAGTTTTAAGAGTTAAACTATCAAAAGGAAAAGTGTCACCTTTGTTTATGGAAGAAAGAGGCCATGTGGGATTGGCCCACTGAGAGGAATTAAGATCATTATGCACATGTACAGTTGTTCTTTCACGATGACCACTGCTGCAAGTATTTTCTGGATTTTGTGGGGATATTTGCAGATGATCATGGTGACCTTGAGAAGACCTGATTTAGCTAATTTCAAAAGCATGTGCTTATGACCTCAAAGATGGTCATCTACAGGTGAGGCTCTTGGTTATAAAGGTGCATACCCTTTCTAGATAACTGCTCTCTAGAAGGTCATACAAAAGTCACTTTCATGGCACCTGAGATCTCTTAACAGAGTTAAAAGTTGTTAATAGAAAATGCCTGGAGGTGCCTGATGTTGCATACTGTGGAGGCAAAACTGACTCATAGCTGACCCTTCAATGGGTTTTTAAAGGCTGTAAATTGCATGGAACAAAATGATCCATCTTTATTCTACAGAGCAGCTGGGAGGTTTGAAACTCTCACCTTTGAGTTGGCAGGGCAATTTCATACCTCAAGAAAGTAAAAGATTTCTATTATGCTGGGAAGGTGCTGCCAAAGACCTCTTTAAAGTACTGAGGTATGATGGATGATGTCAGTTTGAAGACTAAGGTGTGCCTGGTCAGGCAATGGTCTTTTTTCCCCCCATCACTTTCTATGCATCCAAGAGCTGAATAATGAATAAGTATGACAGAAGAAAAATCAATGCCTTTGAGTTGTGATGTAAGAGTGCTGAATGTCCCATGGATTGCCAACGAACAAGGTCAGAAGGTCCTATTGTATTATTATTGTACTATTATTGTTATGTGAGATCAAGTTTCCTGTGACTCATAGTGACCTTATGCACAACACCTCAGAACCCTGCCCTATTCTGAGCTAATCTCATCGTCTCTGACACACCTAATTCCATTACCCCAGTCACTAAGTCAGTCCATCTCATCCAGGGTCTTCTCTCCTGTGCTGTCCCTCCACTCTTCCAAACATGATGTCCTTCTCCAAGGACTGGTCCCTTCTGGCCTCATGCCCAAAGTATGTGAGAGATAGAGCTTCAAAATCCTTGCCTTCAAAGAGAAGTTTAGTTTCACCCTCCCCAAGATAGATTTCTTTGTTTTCTTGGCAGTTCATGGTATGCTCAGCACTCTTCTCCAGCACCACAACTCAAAGGCATTTATTCTTCTATCATTATCCTTAATCATTGTCCAGCTCTTTCATGGATGTGTAGGAAGTAATTGTGAAGACCATGGCCTGGATCAGGTGCACCTTAGTCTCTAGACTGAAATCATTGCTCTTCAGTACTCTGGAGAGGTATCTGACAGCAAATTTTCCCAATGCAATTTGACTTTTGATTTCCTGACTCATGGTGCCAAGAGTGTGGAATGTGGACTAGAGCAAGCTATAATTGTTAACAATCTCAATCTCTTCTCCATCTGTTGTGGTGCTTCCAGTTGGCTCAGTGGTGAGTCTCTTTGTTTTCCTTAACCTTCTGCAGCAAACATCTCATGTCCTCCAAGGCTGTGTCCTCTGCTTAACACAGGTTGTTGATGAGTCTTCCTCTAATCCTAATGCCACATTCTTCCTCACAGAGTCCAGCCTCCTGAATTATATGTTCTGCATATCCCTGATACATACCTTTCTTGAACCATGCAGTGTCCTATAATTATGTTAATAAGAGGGAGTGCTATTCAGCTATATTGTAGGATGTGGGCAAACTACAATAGGATTTAAGCATGATGAAGAATTTTTTTGTCAAGATTGTTTTTTCTAGCCTATTGCAATACAATTCTATGTGTATCTATCTATATACATATTTTTTGGCTTCTTACACTAAATTGTGTTACTATTCTTTATGTTCAGTGCCTAGGATCTAATGTGTTAAGTATGTTTTTGTTAGGTGCCAACAAGTGGACAACTCAATAGTGACCCTATGAACAACAGATCTGAACTCTGCCCTATCCTGCACAATTGTTTAAGTCATGATGTCAATCCATCCTCTTGGAAGTCTTCCTCATTTTTTAAAACCTTACCAGTATAACGTCCTTCTCCAAGGACTGGCACCTCCTCACAACATACTCAAAGTATGTGAGATAAAGTTTCACCATTCTTGCCTCTAACAAGCTCCCTAGTTGCACTTCCTCCAAGACAGACTTAGTTTTTCATTTGGCAGTCTTTGAGATACTCTTCTTAACACCACAGTTCAATGGCATTCATTCTTCTTCTGTCATCCTTATTTATTGTCCAACTCTCAGATGCATAGGAAGAAATTAAAAAGATCTTGGCTTGGCTCAGGAATATCTTAGTCTTTAAATTGACATCCTTACTCTATATCACTTAGGAGAGTTCCTTGACAGTAGATTTTTCAATGCAATAAAACCTTTGATTAATGATAAGAATCATCCTATGCCAAATAACCAACATCTATATTATTTTGATAAGGAGAATTGATGCCTTTGAGTTGTGGTGCTGGAGAAGAGTATTGAGGGTACCGTGGACTGCTAAGAAAACAAGCAGATTCATCCTGGAGAGGCTTAAACCAGGCTATTGCTTGGAGGCAAGGATTCTGAGACTCCGTCAAACGTACTTTGGACATGTTGTAAGGAGGGACCAGTCCTTGGAGAGGGACATTGTGCTTGGGAGAGTGGAGGAATGGCGCAGGAGGGGAAGGCCCTCTATGAGGTGGATTGATTCAGTGACTGGGGTAATCAGGGTGGGTGTGTCAGAGACAGTGAGATTGGCACAGGACAGAGTAGGGTTGAGAGTTGTCCATAGGGTCGCTATGAGTCGCAAGTGACTCGATAGCACATGACAACAACAACCTTAGCCCGAACAGTTTGTCCTATGTTCAGTTTGCAGAAATTAAGTCAGAATTCCCTTAGTTTGGCAAATCTTTTCCTTTCAGTTTGAAATAATTTGAGGGGAATTGCCACTATGGGGTGATAGGTTGCTGTAATTTGTCAGTAAACTGTACTTTACTAAAAATATTTATTATTTTGGTCACAAGGAAAGTCAACATATAAAGGGAGAATGGAAATTCTAATCTTCATAAAGATGAAGGATAATAATTTATTAGAGCTGTCTACATTAGTTGACTACATGGGATTATGGCCAAAAGCCCTTTGGGAGTGTGAAGGGGGGGCTATGGTGGGAAGAGATGGTAAGGAGACCTGATCAAAAGACAGCAATAAAAAGGAAAGAAAATACAATTTTGACATTTTCCCTACACCAAAATTCCCTTGGGGTAAATCCTTTTCTTAAATCACAGGCTTATAAAAGATATTTTGACTGAAAAGAAACTGTTGCTTATTTTCGTATTTCACTTTGTTGAGTAATCTCTATTTTCAGCTTATTTTCTAAACCTGTTCAAGGTCTTTTTTAGGCAACAGCTTCTTAATCCTCTCAAATTTATGAACAAAACCTTCCTGTGTTAGTTCCCTAGGGTTGTCTTAACCAACACCACATATTGGAAGGCTCCTTATAAGAATATTGCCCACCCCTTTAATTCTAGAGGCCTTTTGGTGGACACTTGAGTTGACTGTGGCCCAGCATCTGCCTCCTGTGACATAATAAAACTGCCCATAGGATGTCTTAGACTGGAGTCTTTAAGGAGGCAGAGACCATAACTTTGTACAACTAAGGTTCTGTCTGGAGACTCCCTTCCTCATTCTCCTTTAGTCAGTTCTGATTCATAGGAACTATCGGGTATCCAAGGCTGTCAATCTCAATGGAAGGAGAATGCTCACCTTTTACTGCATAGTCACTCATATATTCAAATGTAGGGGAACCTAGGATCTTGTGTAATAAAGCTCACTAGAGAATATACTACCCTAGCTCTCCATTGTAGAAGTTAGTAGTTCAAAGTTTTGGATGGTGATGTTAGGTACCATCAAGTACAACTCATAGTGACTCTAGGAATAACAGATCTGAACTCAGGCCTATTTTGTACCATCCTTATTATTTCAGGCATACTTGAGCCCACAGCAGCAGTCACTGTATCAGTCTGTCTGGATGAGGGCCTTTCTCTCTTTCACTGACACACTGCCTTTCCAAATTTGATATCCCTCTCCAAGGGATTGTTGTTATTAGGTGCCATTGATTTGATATGACGCATAGTGACCCTGTGAACAACAAATCTGAACCCTGCCCTATCTTGTGTCATCATCACACTTCCTAATACATTCGAGCCCATTATGACACTGTGTCAATCCACCTGACCAAGGGTCTTCCTCTCCTTTGCTGACTCTCTACTTTTCCGAACATCATGTCCCTTCAAGGCATAGCCCCTCCTGGTAACATGCCGAAGTACGTGAGGTGAAGCCTCATCATTTCTGCCTCCAAAGAGCACTCTGATTACACCCTCTCCAAGACATATTTGTTTGTTCTTTTAGTAGTCCATGGGATGTCCAGTGCTATTCTCCAACACCACAGTTTAAAGGCATCAATAATTCTTTTCTCAACATTATTCACTGTCCCCACGGGATAACCTCTTCTAACAACATATCCAAAGTATGTGAAGTGAAGCTTTATCACCTTTGCCTCCAAGGAGCACTCTCACAGTATTTTCTCCAAGATACGTCCATTTGTTCATTTGGAAGTCAGTGGGATATCCAGTACTATTTTTCAACATCACAACTCAAATGCCATCAATTCTTCAATTGTCCAGCTCTCAAATGCCTAACAAGAGATTGAAAAGATGATAGCCTGAATTAGGTGCAATTGAGTTCTCAGACTGACATTGTTGTTCAGTAATTTATAGAGAGATTCCTGACTGCAGACTTTGCCAATGTAATACATCACCTGACTGCTGACACCAAGTATGTTGATTCTGGATCCATGTAAGATAAAATCATAGACAGTTTCAATCTTTTTTCCATCATGATGTTGCCTATTGGTCCAGTGGTAAGAATTTTTAAATAGAAAATTAGTGTGCTATTTTTGTTCTATGTTATCCAATAGACAACCACTCATAGCAACCCTGTGAACAATTGCTGTAAACCTTGCCCTATCCTAAGCCAATCTCACCACCTCTGACAAACTTGACCCCCTTGCTACAATCACTTTGTCAATATATTTCATCCAGGGTCTTCCCTTGAATTGACCTTCTACTCTTCCAAGAATGACATCCTTCTCCAAGGACTAGTCCCTCTTTTTGCAAGGTTTCTCCCCCCCTACTTTTTTTGTGTTGTGTACCATGGAGTCAGATCCAACTGGCGTAGGAGATTGCCCCTCCTTCTCCAGCAGAACATCTAGTGGACTCGAACTGCGCCTTCAGGACTTCAGCGCTGTTTCTTGCCACTAGGGCACCAGAGCTCCCGAGGACTGGTCCCTCTTAACTACATGCTCAAACTATGCAAGATTAATTTTGAAATTCTTGCCTCCAAGGAGCAACCTGGTTTCACCCTCTCCAGGACAGATCTCTTTGTTCTTTTGGTAGTCCATGTTATAGTTAATACTCTTCTTCAGCACCACAGCTCAAAGACAGTGATTCTGTCATCCATAGTCATCAGATGGATAACAAGTAATTGAGAAGACCATGGCTTGGATCAGGTGCACCTTAGTCTTTAAACTGGTATCTTTGCTCTTTAGCACTCTGCAGAGGTCCTTGACCTTGAGATTTTTTTTTCCTAAACAGCACTTTCTCCTAAACTATAAGAGTCATTATTGCAAGCAATAGCAGTCTGATAAAATATGTGATTATTGTATCGTTATCACAAACAGTTATGCTATTTAAGACAGCAAAATGATAAATTATTTGTTGGTAGAAAATGTGATAGGCCTGTTAAAGTATTATGGTTTTGGTTTTGTTATTAGGTGGCATCAAGTCAATCACACCTCCTAGTAACCCTAAGAATGACAGATCTGAACCTTGCCCTATTTTGAACTATCCTGCTCTTTAGCACTATGGGAAGTACTTAGCATAAGATTTTTCCCAATTAAAAATTTGGATTAGGGTGCTGTTATGTGCCCTTGAGCAAAAAGTTTTCCTGATGCCTTTAGGGGAAGATTCTCTCTTACCTCAGGTAGCCCCAGAGATTTTGGCATTCCTTAGTAATTTTGTTGTTTTTAGCTACTGTCTCTACTATTCTTTTCATCTCACATACTTTGGGTAGGTTGCTAGGAGAGGCTATTCCTTGGAGAAAGGCATCGTGCTTGGAAAGGTTGAGGGACAGCAAAGGAGAGGAAGACCCTCAACCTGGTGGGTTTGTGCAATGACCACAGCAATGGGCTTAAGTGTGTCAGAGAGTGTGAAGATGGCACAGGATAGGGCAGCTTTCAAATCTGTGGTTCACAGGGTCACTATGAGAAGACTGTGGCTTGGATCAGGGGCACCTTAATCTTTAAACTGGAATCTTTGCTTTTTAGCACACTGGAGAGGTCCTTGACAGAGACTTTTCCCTAAACAGCACTTTATGAGCTTTACTCAACTCTATGGCATCTCACAACCACAACTACTACTCTTTTATCGGTATTCCACTCAGATAGGATCAGGATACACACAAATCTGACATGACCTCATGTTAACCAGAAAGATCTCAAAGATCCTATTTCAAATCAAGGTGATGTGACATTCATAAATAAAGAGATTAGGATATCAACACATCAGGGTTGGAAGGAGGGTCCATAATTCAATGCATAAAATAGCACCCATTTTTCTCAAATTATATACAGTTCAGTAACGAGTGGACTGACAAGTAATATTTGAAAAGAGTACAGCTTTGCTTTTGGTAAATTAATAGAACAAAATGTTCTATTTATATGATGAAGGAAGAATGAATACTCACCAATGGGAAAAATTTCATTTAAAACACTTACTAAAAAAATACTGTTTTTTTAATGAAAACATTTATAAAAATTAAAAAATTTTTATTTCAATATGAACTTTTAATTTTATCATCATTTATCACTGGCAAAATTACAAAAGTAGGAATATTTAAATGATTAAGAATGTACAATAAAAGAATTATTAAAAAGGGATTTGGAAAATCCACAGACTAAGTACATAGTCCCTAAATAATTGAGAATTTACTCTAGTCTGCATAATTAGAAGAAAACATGGAAAGAATGACAGCAATTACAACAAGGGGATTTTAATACTAAAATGAAATTAGAATCATCAGAAATGTTCTATTTGAAATAAACAGGATTTAATATCAGATAAGTTTACTTGAACCCCAACAAAGGGATTTACATAGCCTAGACATTATTACAAGGTAGGTTCAGCCGTAAACTAATTCCATAGACTTGAATCTAAGAAAAAAAAATTTGCAATGAAGCTTCAAGATACTGAGTTTTATCCAGACAAGAGTCAGAATAATTAGAAATGCTGCCCAAGACCAAAGAGTATCCTAAACAAAGGGAGAAAATTCATGAGTGTAAATAAAATCAGTGATTAATATGTGATTAATGCATTATCATCATAAACAATGGTGTAATTTAGGACATTAAAATAATATTTGTTGGTGGAAAGCATGATAGGCATGATAAAGCATTTTGTTGTTATTAGGTGCCATCAAATAGACTAGGACCCTGTGAACAACAGATCTGAATCATGGCCTATCCCAAGCCATCCTCTCAATTTCTAATATACACAAACCCATTGTTATATTCTTTGAGTCAGTCCATCTTGTTGAAAGTCTTCCTCTCTTTCTTGATCTTCCACCTTATCCAAGATAATGTATATTTTCAAGGATTAGTCCCTCCCAATTCCCAAAGTATGTGAGATGACATTTCAAAATCCTTGCTTCTAAAGAGTGCCCTGATTGCATTTGCAAGACACACTTGTTTATTCTTTTGGTAGTCAGTCCTGAAGATATTTAATACTGTTCTCCACCACCACAGTTCACATGCATCGATTCTTCTGTCTTCCTTATTCAACTTTTAGTCACATAGGAAGCAATTGAGAATAACCGTGACTTGGATCAGAAGGTCTTCTCCCACACCACAATTCAAAGGCATCAGTTCTTTATTACACTTTAAAAAAAATGTGAATAAGGGTTCCAGTTTCTCCACAACCTTGCTAGTATTTGTTGTTTGCTGTTTCGTTAAATTTTGCTATTCTTACTGGGGTGAGATGATGTCTCATAGTTGTTTTGATTTGCATCTCTCTTAGAGCTAAGGATTTTGGACATTTCTTCATGTGTTTCTTACCCATGAGAATTTCTTCTTTGGTGAAGTGTCTGTTCATTTCCTGTACCCGTTTTTCAAATGGGTTCTTTACCTTTATCTTGTTGTGGTGCTCGAGTATTTTATAAATTCTGGATATAAGTCCCTTGTTGGATGTACCATTACCAAATATTTTTTTCCCCAATCTGTGGCTTCCCTTTTTATTCTGTTGGAGAAGTTTTTGGATGCACATAAGGATTTGATTCTTAAAAGGTCCCATTCACCTATTTTATCCTCTCCTGGTTTTAGATTTTCCAGGATATTTGGAAGACAGTTTATGTTGTTCACTGCTGGTGGGAGGGTAAAATGGTGCAACCACTTTGGAAAGCTGTATGGTGCTTTCTCAAAAGGTTCCAAATAGAAATACCATTTGAGCCAGCAATCCCACTACTAGGACTTTGTTGTTGTTGTTATGTGCCGTCGAGTCGCTTGCGACTCATAGTGACCCTATGTACAACAGCCCTAAACTC
>NW_006399770.1:25285976-25293113 GCF_000299155.1 Elephantulus edwardii
CAAGTGGCTGTTCTCCAGATTTCTTGGCACAACTTGGTGAGCACATCCAGGGCAACATCTGTTATCTGAAATACTTCAATTGGTATACCATTTATTCCTGGGGCCTTATTTTTTGCTTATTCTTTTACTTATCAAGGAAAAATTTAATTTGGGGGAGGAGGTGGGCAGGGAGAAAAGTGCAACAAAGGATGACTGGAAACCCTAAATCTCTGTAAACTTTCAGTAAAATTAATAAAAAAATACGTACATTATACTTCCTTTGTTGATATTCTAATGCACTAGCTACTACTTCTCAAACCATCTTATAGAGAAGATATCAAGGCATGAAAGAACTTGACATCTTGCCCAAGGCCACACAGAGAGCAGAATGGCAAGGCATAGGACCCATCCCTAGTAACTTCACTGTTTGAGTGCTGATTATACCTACTAAATTTTTATGATCTCCAGGCTGCTACAAGTAAAATTAAAATCTACAGGAATTTAAAACAAATTGACCCTTGCCTTAGTGTGGAGACCCCAGAATCAGCAACTGAGTCAAAGATGTATGTAAAAACATTTTCTCAGGAAGTTTTTCCAGAAAAACCTAGAAGGGATGTTGGGAAGTAGAACTAGGACCGGAAAGAGACTAAGCCCCTTGTGTGATGTACCAAGAAAATGGTCTATATCAAACATATTTGGTCTGTCAAGTATGTTTTGGAAACAACGTAGATCATGTCTCAGAGTGCCCCCTAATGGAAAAAAAGGAACTGGGAAAATTCATACCTACTACATCATCAGCCTTTGATCAATGGCTATCCCTGGAAAGGCATACATTTCCAAGAGAACTTCCTGCTCTCAAGATAGGTAGAAGCAAGAAAGAATTAGAAGTGCTAACTGTTGAGAGCTATGTACCAAGAAACATTAAAAAATGTGCCAAAAAATGTGGTTAAGGGTTACAAGGTGATAGAAGTAGAGCACTGGTAGGATATGGCCGTAGTCACAACCGACTTTTCTACAATTCTTCAAAATTATTATCGACATTTTTTACTTTGTTTATATCCATCTTTTATATACTTTTCAAAGCTGCTTTAATAATATACTAATGTAACAAAATATTAAGAAGGAAAAAGTTAAAATACTGTTCTCTAGTGTTGTCTTAGGTTAACAGTTAAAGCACTGGATTAATTATGCTTTTGAACCTGCCAATCTCTCTAAGAGAGAAAGATGTGGCAGCCTGCTTGTATCTCATTGCCATTAGTATTCTGGGCATCCAGAAATTATTATTCAAAATGTCCTTCCTAGCCTGTGAGTAACTGTTTATTTGTGCTGAAGTATTTATTAAGGAGAAAGGATTAGGATGGGACATAAGCCCCACCCTACTAAAGGTTTATATAAGCTTATGCGAACTTAGTGCTAGCTCTCTCTTTACCTTAGGAGTCTGCCTTCAACAGATGGTCTACAACACTCACCAGTCTCTGCAAAACCAGCCTTCATATCTTCAGTCAGGTGAGGCATTCCCTTGATGAGTCTGAGTCACTGGGAAACCTTACAGTGAACCACCAAACACAACAGACATAGAGGAGCTAGGAAACTGAAGAATGGAGGAGCTTTTGATGTTAGAAATCATAGACTTATACAACAGGTTAAGTGTTTGAGACAACATTGACTTGACACTTCTTACAACTGGTCTGCTACTAATAGTAACAGACCAAATTATACTGTTACCATCTAATCAGTTCTAACTTACAGCTGACCTTCAGTAGGTTTCTAAGGCTATAAATTGTATGGAAGGAGATTGGCTATCTTTCTCCTCTGAGGAGGCTGGTGGATCCAAGCTACCTGAAAAGTGTCACCACAACTCTCTATGGACTACACCTTTCACTTAAAAGTAGTAGCCGAATTATACGAATGAATGAGCTCAGATGTCCTAGTGATAGGGAGTTGCATTGCAAACCCAAAGGCACACAGTTCAAATCCACCTGTTCTGCAGAAGGAAGATGGCTAATCTTCTGAGAGATTTATTGTCCTTTAAAACTGTTCAATTATGAGCTGGTTCTGATTTGACAGTAGATAACAACATATATACACATACTTATATACATTATTTTAAACATACAATTTGTTAATCTGAATATTGTTTTTTCATATGAAAAAACATGCTAAATATTCTATGAGATCAATGCATATGTGTTACATATAAAATCTTTAATATATATGCAGAAGATGTTCAAGTGGTCTGAAGGAATTGGCAAAAAAAGAAATCCTCAGAAATTTATGGAATATATTTGAACAAGCACATGCAACCATGAATGTGCTGCTCACCAGCTTGTGCAAAAAAATCTGGAGGACAGCTACTTGGTGAACTGAAAGGAAGATATCCATATTTATGCCCATTCCCCAAAAAGGTGACCTGATCCAAAAGTGTGGAAATTACTGAATAACATCATTAGTGTCACATGAAATCAAAATTTTACTGAAATTATCCAAAAAGGACTATAACAGTACATTAACAGAGAACTGCCAGAAATACAAGCTGGGTTTAGGAGACATCATGGCACTAGGGGTATCATTGCTTATATCAGATAGAACTTGGTTGAAAGCAGAAATTATCAGAGGATGTCTATGTGTGTTTTATCAACTATACAAAGACATTTGACTGTGTGGATCACAACAAATTATAACTAAATTGAGGAGAACGGGAATTTCAGAACACTTGATGTGCCTTTGTGAAAACTATGCCTAGATCAAGGAGCTGTTATTCTAATAGACCAAGGGAACACTGCATGGTTCAAAATCAAGAAAGGAATGCATTTTGGATGTATCCTTTCCCCATTCTTTTTTTTGTTTGTTTAAAAAAAATGTGTTTCATTCATGTACATTATTTTTGTTTTAATGGTTGGGTTTTTTTCCCTTTCCCTCCCTCCGCCCACCAAACACTCAACCCTATGATTTCTCCTCCTCCTTACCCTCAAGTTTCCTCCTCTCCTCCTCCTCTTCCTCCCTCTTTGTATATCCATACATATCTCACTGGTTATTTTTCTATTTTTACAATAATGATCTCATACAGTATTTGTTCTTATTACCTGTAGTTCACTCAACATAATGCTCTCTAGCCTGTCCCATGTTGTATAGTCTTTTTCAAAATTGTTCCTCCCGAGTGCTGCATAGTATTCCATCCTGTGAATGTACCACAGTTTCTCCATCCAGTCGTTTATTGATGGACATTTGGGTTGTTTCTATGCTCTTACTATTGTGAATAATGCTGCTATGAATATCAGTGTCTCCATTCCTTTTTAATCTATATGCTAAACAGATCATTTAAGAATCTGGACTATATGAAGAAGACTACGGCATCAGAAGTAGAGGAAGACTCATCACAACCTGTGTTATGCAGATGATAACCTAGCTACTGAAACTGAGGTGAACTTGAAGCTCTTGCTACAGAATATTATATTGCAGCCTTCATTATGAATTGCATCTCAATATCAAGAAAAATGTCCTCACCACCAGGCCAACATGATACCACCAGGCTATCATGACAAATGAAGAAAAGATTAAAGTATTAATAATTTTATCTTGCTCAGATCCACAATAATCATTCTTAGCACCAGCAGTCAGGATATCAGAAGATTTTTATTGGGAAATTCTGCTGTTAAGGACCTCTGAAGAGTGCAAAAGGGCAGAGAGATCCGTCTAAAACCAAGATGCATCTGATTCAAGCCATTTCCTAGGCATCTAAGAGCTGGATAATGACTAGGATGAAAGCAAAAGAATCGATGACACTGAGTGCTGGAGAAGAGTATTGAACATACCATGGACAGCCAAGAGAACAAACAGTACTGTCCTGAAGAAAGTGAAACCAAGGGTTTTTTTTCCTTGAAAGCAAAAATTATTGAAGCTCTGTCTTGGGCATGTTGTCATGAGGAACCAGTCCTCGGAGAAGGACATCAAGCTTGGAAGGATAGAATGTCAGCACAAGAGGAAGATCCTGGATGAGCTGTATTGACACAGTGACTGTGGCAATGTGGTCAGCTTTGTCAGAAATGGTGAGGTTCGCTCAGGATTGGGCATGGTTCAGAGCTATTCTTCATAGGGTTGCTATGAGTCATAGTGAACTTGAAGGCAGACACATAACAATAACTCAATGAGTAATTTTATTATAATAGGCATAATTCATAATGTAGTCAACTGATTTTCTACTAATAGAAATGTTTTGCAATTCACTGCCACTGCAAATCATCCTTCCCTTTTTCTTCTTTCTGTTCTTTGCCCCCCAGGAGCAAGGCCCTCAAGGCTTGGCCTAGGGTTTAAGGAAGGTGGGGGCTTAAAAGTCCCAAGGAGAGAGGGGAGAGAAGGCGGCCATGTCTTTCCTGGATGGCTCCACCCAGGGTTTTTGTGACTTCTGGCTCCCTGAGTATGGTGGTCTGTGTGTGTGCACAAGTAATGGCAAGTTTTGGGGGTCTAGTGCTTTTTAGGACTTGTGTTTGACATGTAGGACTGCTCTTCCCCCAGGAGAGACGCCATCATGTCTAGGCCTAGGGTTTAAGGCAGACAGTGGCTTACAGTCCCAAAGGGCCTTTGGGCTGTGGACCTCAGGCCTGGTTCAAATTGTTTTTCTGTCAAACATTCTTCTAGGTGGTATAGCACTGGACTGTGCATTGCTGTACAGAGGTAACTCATGGTTGCTGTGATGTTGAACACTGTGACACTGAGGTACCAAATGTGATAATGGTTACCCATGGTGGACAGTGTTTGCTGGAGCTTCCCAATTAAAACAAACCTGTAAGCAGGAATGACATCCACTTCCAAAATGGCCTGTCTCTGGAAACTCTATGAACAGTGCTCAGGCCTTTCGTTCATAGGGTCACTGTGAGTTGTCTACAACTCAAGGGCACCTAACAACAGTAACAACGACATAGAGCTATGTTGGCCTAGTGGACAGAAAGTTATGCTACCACACCCAAGGTGGGTGATTTTAATCTGTGGCTCTCACACCTGGTTCTAATTTTTTTTTTCTGTCAAACATTCTTCTAGGTGGTATAGCACTGGTCTGTTCATTGCTGTACAGAGGTAACTCGTGGTTGCTGTGATGCTGAATACTGTGACACTGAGGTGCCAAATGTGATAATGGTAACCCATGGTGGACAGTTTTTTCTGGAGCTTCCTGATTAAAACAAGCCTGGAATCAGGAGTGGCATCCACGTCTGAAATGGCTTAACTCTGGAAACTCTATGAACAGTACTGGTGCCTTTCATTCATAGTGTCGCTATGAGTCATCTATGACTTGATGCCACCCAATAACAACAACAACAACAACAACATTCTTTTCCTAAGTGATCTCTTCCAGTCCTATTACCTTAAATAAATACTATTTATATGTTAATGACTTCCAAACTTATATTACCATTCTTGATATCACCAGTGAGCTTTAAAATCACATATAGGACTGTGAATTGTCATCCCTACTTGGACATATTGGTCATCTCATACTTAGCAGAGCCAAATTTGTTTTTATCTTCCAAAACCATCCTTTCATCCCATTTGTATTGTTTTATTTCCTGAAAAGATGTCTTCTTGGATATACTTTAAAACATTCCTTCAGATATTTCTATTTCTCTATTTCTTCACTGTACTCTAATAGTCTGGGCCAAACTTTCAGTGTTTTTCTTGTAATGGACTTCTAACTGCATCTTTGCTCACCTCATTCATTTTTTACATAGCAGCCTGTCTAAAACTCTATTAAGGTAAATTAGGTGAAATGGCTCTGCCACTTATAACTTTTCTGTAACTTTACATTGTAAGTGGGAAAAATTCAAGTGTCATGGTTTACGGTGTTCTGTCTGGCAGTCTGTCACTTATCCTTAACAAGGCTTTGCCTCTACACACTACACAATACTTGCCTTCAAGTCAGAACAGACTCATAGGTGACATTCCATTACGAGTTTCTGAAGTGGTACATCTCATGGGATGAGATTGTTCATCTTTCATCTGAAAGGCTGCTGAAAACCAGCGAGATGAGGCCTTTGAGTTAGCTGCACAACTCTCTAGGGACTCCTCCACCCCACAGTATTTCTATGCTTGAGTACTACATCTTAAGACCTTCCCAAACCACAGTAATAAGTTCTTAATCAGTTCTTCTGATTAAAAAAGTATCTTCTAATACAGTATTGACAAAACATACTCAAGTTGTCTTCCATTTTCATTATTTAAGTTTTACAGTTAGGAAATGCCTTTTTAATTTTTTTCTTCGTACAGTTTGAAGTGGAGAGTCTTTTCTTTTAACATAGAACGATAGCAACTCTTAATGTGCAATACAAATTCTTCCTTCTAGCATAATACTATAAATTAGATCAATGCTCTTCATTAAACCTCTCTGCCTTACAGAAAGATGAAAAGGTGCACATATGATAATGTGAGCAGTTGAGTGAAAGAAAGAAAGCTACATCTAGGAAAAAGAAGAAAAGCAATAGGTAGATAGGGGATAAGGAGAGAAAAGAGGGAGACAATAAAGTCCCACATTAGAAAAGGGAGTCTAAGAAGATTTGGTAAAATATCAGAGGATCAAGACAACAGTGGTGATATGTCAATAAATATAAAGACAGAATGTTCTTACAAATCATGTGAAGTTAGGAAACTCAAACCCTTTCCAAAAAGCAGACTAGAAGACGAGATAATAGGTGAGGTGAGGAGTGAGTAAACACAACTTGGAATAAGTGCATCCTATGGGTTTTATTTCTGGACACATAGAGGTTTCCTTCAATAAGATTGCCCACAGTAACAAAATTCTCTGCACATGTGAAGACAAGTATTTTAAATGTACTGAGTTAATTGGATTATTTCTATATAGTGTAAAAACAAACCATATTTTCATGGAATGACTTTTCTGTATTTTTGGTTGGGATATCTTCTTCATTAAAAGAATCTAACAGCAGATTTCTCCAATGTGAATTCTTTTTTTTTATTTTTTATTTTTTGTTTTCCTTCATTGTTTAGAAGACTAATTCAGTCTTCAAAGAAACTATTTCTAAGGGTTTCGGTTAGACTTCAACTAAAAAAAAAAAAAAAAACAACAACAACCCCAAAACCCATGTAACTACTCACAACTGAACCAATATGCAAAAAATAGCATGATATGTATGTATGTTATTGTTGTTGTTG
>NW_006399770.1:25295144-25298897 GCF_000299155.1 Elephantulus edwardii
TCCTGTGGATTCGGTTTAATTTTCCTCAGCTTCAGCTTGAACTTGCATATGAGTAGTTGGTGGTCTGTTCAACAATCAGCTCCTGGACTTGTTTTCACAGCTGATATTGAGCTTCTGCAGTGTTTTTTTCCACAGATGTAATCGATCTGATTCATATGCATACCATCAGGTGAAATCCATGTGTATAACCTGCGTTTATGTCTCTTAAGAAATGTATTTGCAATGAATAAGTCATTGACTGTGCAAAAGTCATTCTATCTCCAGCTTCATTTCTGTCACCAAGTCCATGTTTTCCAACTACTGATTCTTCTTCCCTGTTCCCAACTTTTGTGTTCCAGTCTCCCATTATTATCAATGCATCTTGATTGCATGTTCGATCTATCTCTGTAAGAGCTGGTAGAAATCATCTATTTCTTCTTCTTTGGCTCCAGTTGTTGGTGCATATATCTGAATGATAGTGGTGTTCACTGGACTTCCTTGTAAGCGTATGGATATAATCCTGTCACTCACGATGTTGTACTTCAAGATGGATCTGGGTCAATGATATGTATAGCAGTGAATAAAGTTAGCAACAATTTAATTTTACTTGGACCCACTACCAACTCCACAGTAGCAGCAATGATGGAATCCAAAGATGTGTTGCATTTGGCAGTTCATTAATAAGGACCTCTTTAAAGTGCTAACGAGCAAACATGCTAATTTAAAGACTAAGATTGCACCTGACACAAGCCAAGTCATTTTCAATTGCTTAGTATGCTTGTGAAAGTAGGACATTGAATAAGGAAGAATAATTGGTGACTTTTTAATTGTGATGTTGGAGCATTGAATATGCCATGGACTTCTGGGGGTTGGGAAGGGGGGAGCTAACATAACCCAAAACAAAATACCCAAACTCCATTGCTGTTGAGTTGAAATCAGCTGACCTTTGAAAGGAGTTTTGGGAGGCTATAAATCAGTAGGGAGGATATCATTTATTTTCCTCCCTTGGAGCCACTGGTGGATTCAAACTGTCAAAGAGATGCCAACTTCAGATTAGCCATGCGCCTCTCCTTGTACTATGTATGTCATTGAAGCTTCCCTAGTCTGCTAAATGAAAAACAAATTTTTCTTCAAAAAAAATGTAATCAGTGTGCTCTTTAGAAGCAAAAGTTGTGAAACTTAGTCTCAGATACTTTGGGTATGTTAGGAAGTTCCAGTCTTGGAGAGGGGTAAGCATCATGCTATATGAAGTAAAGAATCAGTGAAAGAGCAGAAGACCTTCAGTGAAATGGATGAAGACAGTGATAAAAACAATGGGCTTGTATGTGATAGAGATGGTGAGAATGGCAGATCATGGGGCAAAATTTCAATTTATTTGTTGTTTCAGTTATAGTTTTCCTTATGGTACCTAACAACAATAACCACAACCCAGTAGAGTCCATTTTGTGTTAAACTACTTGACTATATTAGTTTCTCTCTCTCTCTCTCTCTCTCTCTCTCTCTCACACACACACACACACACACACACGCAAGTAAATTTTTACTTTTATAAATGCATTTATGTTATTGTAAAATATGATGACAGCATTCTAAGAAACACCAATGTCTTATCTCTATGAACAAGTTTTTGCCCTCCTGTAGATTGCCCACAGTGGCATCACAGATAAGAAGTTGTACTGCCAACTCAAACACAAGCTGTTAGAATCCACCAGCTTCTCTGCTGCAGAAAGATGGGAAATCTCCTCCTGCACAATTTGATGCCTCTGTAAAACCACTTAGTGTCAGCTATGAAGTCATTCTGACATGATGGTACATAACAACAACACACTTTCTCTCCATATGTCAAATTTATAAAATTCTGCTTTGAGTGCTATTTTCTAGACGTAATGCTTAAATTTCCCTGTTGGGCTGAATTCCTTCCCAATCAGATCTCATACTGTATTTTGTTTCCTCTGTTCTTTCAAGCCACGCTTGGGTCTACTTGGTTTTACATTCATTGTGCTTTAGGACAGGTCTTTATTTTTCCATCTTGTTCTTATTCATTCTCCTCCTTGTCTTCATGTAGTATTTTGTTGTTTTTATTTGATAATATTTTCTGTATTTCTGCATATTCCTCATGAGAAAAAGTGAGCATTTTTATACTTTGAGGAAGATTTCTTGATTTAACTTATTCTACAAAAAGCCTTAGGTGAACCTGACATCATTGTAAGAGTAAATTCTATCACTGAAAGAAAATAAAAATATTGCATCCCAAATCGAAGATGGCATGTTTTTAATTGAACAATGAATTTGACACTATGTTTTGCCTGGAAAAAATAATAAAATATCTATTTATAAGACAAAACCGAACATGTTATTGTTCTTCAGAAAACCTTAACCAATTTGCAGCAAGTTTTATTGAGATGAAATTCATCCAAAATGGCAACACTTATGCCAAGTTCTAGTATAATGTGTTAAAATTGCTTCAATATAAGGTATGTGGCCATCCAGATGTAATCTAAATATATGCAATGTTACATTATTGCAAAGTATAGTTATGTCCAGAATCTTTGAAATGAAAAAGTATTTTTAATTAAACATTTGTTCCATGATGATATTAACTATAAATTATCTTTGAAAAATTAGGCAATATTTTACCTTGATTTTGAAAATAATGCATTAAATCTATGTTTTAAAATTTTTATGACTTGCAAGTTTCAGCCTGATGTGATTTTAAAATAGCCAAGTTATAAACCCCTGAAAATTGAAGTTTATAATGGAAATACTGGCAGCCCCTTAACTTTTTGGAGAACGAATGTGCTTCTGTAATAACATTCGCTGGTGCTGCCTCAGTCAGTGTAGCGACATGACTAGGGTGCTCGATGTGGCATTTCATATATAAAACTGGTTGAACATTTGCTGAAATATTTTCTGATGGCCCTAAAATTTTAGCAATCCCATTTCTGGTTTGAGGAATACATTTTCTATCAAAGGTTAATATATTGAATAAGTATAAGGACCCTCTTGTTCTTCTTGCTACAGTATCTCTCTCAATTCTCTCATCCTTTTTCACATGACTGGTTTCTATGAAGATTTTTGCTCTTAAAATGTTGACCACCATCCACTTATTTGTTCAAGCCAGAAAACTCGATGTCTACCTTAACTCATGGCGCTGCTTCTGCCACATCTGATTGATCTTTTACAAATACTGAAAGATTTGATGCCAAAATATATTATTTTATTAATTTTAATGAAAATTTACAGAGATTTTGGATTTCCATTCATTCATTGCTGCTCTTCTCTCCCTGCCCAGCCCTCCTCCCGCTCCAGTTCACTCCAAAAAATATTTTAAAACCATCTATTTCCCTATATCACTAGCAATATAACATTAGTTAATTTAGGGTATGAAAACTTCTGGAAAAGTCAATCCCCATCACCTCCTAATTTGAATGTGTTTATTCTTATTTCCATATTCCTCTTCACACAGGAGGAAGGGTGATCTTTTGAATGTAGAAGTCATTCCCTTTTAGATTAATATATTTGCTATCTAAAACAGCATACATCTTTTCAATTAGAATATTTAGATTGAAATATTCACTTTTAGATTGTTTCTTTTCTTCCCAAAGGTGCCAATAAAAACCCAGATTTTATCCCATCTCTACAATAGCTTCTGGTAGTTCTCTTTTGATGTGCTGTTCTAGTTGTTTTTGGATAATCTTCAGTAAAATCTTGCTTGCATGTGAAATCAGTGAGATTGTTCTGTAGTTTCCACATTCTTTTAGGTCACCTTTCTTT
>NW_006399770.1:25300822-25308299 GCF_000299155.1 Elephantulus edwardii
AGCGGAGTTTAGGGCTGTTGTACCTAGGGTCACTATGAGTCGCAAGTGACTTGATGGCACATAACAACAACAACACACAATAGCTTACTATATTTGGACTCATTTCCCCAAATAATCTCATCTACCCATTTACTCTTAATGAAACACTGAAGTTATACTAGTCTTTTGATACTAGTCTTTTTTGCTAGTCTATACTAGCACTTTTATACTAGTCTTTTGCCTATAATATTCTTCCCAAGGTAGAAAGATGAGCAGTCTCCTATGATTCCATTTACAGACTCTGAAAAACCTATTAGAGAGTCAGTCACGGTCTAACTCGTTGGCACACAGCAACATTTTGTTGTTTTGCTGTTGTTAAGTATAATAGAATCAAGCATGACTCATAAAAATCCTATGAACAATATATCTGAACCCTGTCCTATCCTGCACTGTTCTCATCATCCTCAGTGTGCTTGAGCTCATGGCCACAGTCATTGTATCAATCTATCTCACTGAGGGCCTTTATCTTCTTCACTGTCCCTCTGCTTCCCAAGCATAATGTCCCTCTCCAAGGAATATCCTCTCCTGATAACATCATAATGATTGGAGCGAAGATTGGAACTCCCAACAGCTTCACCTTGTTTGGATCCTCAATTAACACCCTTGGTACGGGCAATCAGGAAATAAGGAGAAATATTACACTGAGAAAATCTGCAGTTAGGGATCTCTTCAATTATTGATGAAGAATGATGTCATTTCAAGGACTAATGTGTATCTTATTCAGGCCTTAGTCTTTCCAGTCACTTGCTATGCTTCTGACAGCTGGACAATGGATAAGGATGACAGAAAAAGAATTGATGCTTTTGAGCTGTGGTGTTGGAGCAGAGCACTGAACATCCCATGATGGATATGAGAACAAACAGATATGTCTTGAAGAGGTTGCTGCAGGATTGCTCTATGGAGGCAAGAATAATGAGGCTTTGCCTCACATACTTCGGGCATATTGCTAGGAGGTGCTATTCCTTAAGGAAAGACAAGATGTTGGGAAGGGTGGAGGGTGAGTAAAGGAGAAAACAACTCCCAGCCAGGTGGATTGACACAGTGACTGCTGCAATGGGCTCTTGTGTGTCAGGAAGTGTGTGAATGGGGCAAGATAGAACAGCATTCAGATCTTTTGTTCATAGGGTCTCTACGAGTTGCATTGGACACAATGGCAACTAACAAAACAACAACAATAACATGCCCAATGTTTGTTCTTTATTCTTTATTGTCCATAGGTGATAATTGGTAAAATGATGGCTTGAGACAGACACACCATCTTTAAACTGATGTTAAAATAAATCCCAGTAGTGAATGAGGTTTATTATTGGCTACTAACTAGCAAAAGATTTATAGTTTGACTCCACCAGCCACACATTTGGAGAAAGATGAGGCAGTTTTACTCCATAAAAATTTACAGGCTTGGAAACACAACGGAGGGTCACCATGAGTCTATTATTATGGCCCAGTGGTAAGAAGCTGTATTGCAATCCTGAAAGCAATGATCAAATCCACCAGCTGCTCTGTGGGAGGACGGGCAGTCTTCTTCCCTGTGACTAACTGCCTCTGAAAACTCAGCTGTGGGTTGGTTTCAACTTGACAGTACACAACAACAACAACAACAATATCCTAAGAAGTCCCACACAAAGAATTTAATGTTTTTCTACTAAAAGATTTGTAGCTTGAGCCCAGGGGCACCTCAGGAGAAAGGCCTAACAATGTGCTTCCAAAAGATTGCAGCTTTAAAATCCCTGCATTCTACACTGTAACACATCAGGAGTGGATATCTACAGCAACTTATGAGGGAGTTTAGTTTGTAATATGCTAAGCCCTTGGCCTCCTTAAGGTTTTCACATATAAACTTTATGTTTATAAAATCCAGAACAATCACCCCATTCAATAACTTTAATTTCCCCCCTTCATTTTAAATAGATTTTGTGGGTTTATTTGAAATTGTGTTGAGGCAAAAAGACAAGTAGAGTCCTTGTTTTTTCTCATGTTCCTATCATATCCTCCCATTTACAGAAACGAAAAGATCTGCAAATCTCAGTTTTAACTATCTGATAGAAGGAGAAATACATTTAACTCAAATATTGCAACCACAGAAGTTTTCGTGTACTTCTACTTGTTGTGCCACTTGAGGTACTATATTCACAGGCTCCAGGAATTACATTATTTACGTAGTAGAGAGAACTATGTTGAATGTAACTGAAAGGTCAAGCAAGAAAAGTGTCCATTTTCAATTGGCATCATAAATCATCTAAGTAATTTAGACAAGAGCAATTAGAGCCTGATTGAAGTGAGCTGACGAGTAAAATGGATGGATGGATGAATAGATGACGCCAACATCCTTACAAAATTTCACTGTGAGAGCAGCAAGCAAATCCGATGATCAGATGAACGTGAGAGATCCAGGTTCAATTTGTAGTCACTTCACCTCCCATGTGGCCACTCATCACTGCTCTTTAAGAGGAGACTCTTGTGTTGGAGACTATCTGTGCTGCTGAACAGGCTTCAGTGGCGGTTCATGAATGAGGAACAAAGTTTTGTCCCATTTTGCCTGAGGTTTCTGTGAGTTGACGACTGACATTAACAGCAACAGAGTAAAGATTGGTGACAAGGAAGCGGTATTTTATTTGGTTTGTGCTCAAGAATGGAGAATAAGAGAATATGATTGTTTGTTGAGAGACATGATCTAGTTTACCAGGATGCAGTGTTAAGGGTTTATTGTTTAAAGTTACTTTCCTAGTACTTGAGTCTGACTTTGCCATGTGGGTGGGCGGGGTATGTAAATAGGGTAGTTTAGCCTATTCACAAGGGAATTGGCTAATCTGGCCATTAAATTGAATGGATCCAACAGCAGAATTAGAGAATATAACCACCAGCAAAGAAGTAAGAGAATGCAGCTTATCATTCAAGATTAGAAATTCTTGCATCAACCAGACTACAACCTGTAAGAACAGCAGCCATAGCAGCCAGCAACAGAGAACCGGACTTGACATGAGGTAGTTCTAAGGGACTGACTGATGCCACAGAATCGAATCTAAGAGTCTTTAACCCAGGTTTGTTGAAGGACTGAGAGCCTGGGGGTGGGGGTCAGAGAGGCTGCAAGGTACCAAGAGGTACCTGTGAGCATGTTTTTGGAAGTTGTCCTGACTGAGTGATTGTATTCTGCCGCTCACCTGAACTGTATAGCCTTTTGACTTCTCCAGTATGGATCTGTGTAGTTATTGCAATGGATTTTGGAACCAGGAAAGCAGTTACGATTTGTGTTGGGATAAAGAGACCTCATGGGGATTGGGCTTGTGTTGCTAATGTTTTTAATGAGTACTGTTCCCCTTTCTGGAGTTGGCAAAGGTCAGATACAGCCATCCCCACGTAGCACTTGCTCCTTTTATACAGAGAAACACTGTTTAGGGAGAAAGAAAAAGTAAAGGGAGCAATCCTTGACAATGGAGTAGACGGGTTCCAAGGACAAGAGGAACGCTTTGATGAAAAGCACTTCTCTAGCTGCATGGGAGGTAGAAAGGATGAGCACAAGTGAAAGCTGGCAAGGTAGCCTACGATGCAAGTGCCAATGAAATCACTAGAAAGATCTCCTTTGATAGTTCTGCTTTTCCTGTGATGATGCAGATGTGAGATCTGCAAGAGAGATTGGGAAATCAAGTGGTGAGAAAGCCTAGAGAAGTATCTCATCAAAGAAAAAAATGACAAAATATTTTTCAAAGGGCCACTCTGACTTTGACTAAAAACAGTTTGGGGTGCCCTCTACGATGGGGGATGCCACTTTGATGTTGTTGTTGTTGTTGTTATGTGCCAGCAAATCACTTGTGATTCATAGTGACTTTATGTAAAACAGCCCTAAACCCTGCTCTATCCTGTGTCAATCACACTGTCTCTGACACACCCATTCCAATTACCCCAGTCACTGAATCAATCTACCTCATAAGAGGGTCTTCCCCTCCTATGCCATCCCTCCACCATCCCAAGCATGACATCCTTCTTCAAGGACTGATCCCTCCTTGCAACATGTCCAAAGTATGTCAGACGAAGCCTCAGAATCCTTGCCTCCAAGGAGCAGCTTGGTTTCACCTTCTCCCGGATGAACCTGTTCGTTTTCTTAGCAGTCGATGGTACATTCAATATTCTTCTCCAGCACCACAACTCAAAGGCATAATTCTCCTTCTATCTTCCCTAGTCATTGTCCAACTCTCTGATGCATAACAAGTGATTGCAAAGACCATGGTCTGTATCAGATGCACCTTGGTCTCCAGAGCCACACCATTGATCTTGAGTACTTTAGAGAGGTCCCTAACAGCAGAGTTTCCCATCGTAAAATGTTTTTTTATTTCAACTGCTTTACCTGTATTAAAACAGAACAATCATTTTCTTCCAGTCACAATAAGATATTGTTGTTCCTCTCTCAAGCTATAAGCAACTAATACTGTAGAGAAAAGAATTACTAAATTATAAATTACTTAAACTATATGGCCTTAGTCTTTGTTTCCTGAGTGATAGGTCACATTTTTATAGGCTGCAGGTCATAATGGAAAGGTGTGTGTGGGCTCCAAAACTTGCACTGGAGTCTGCTTCTTTAGATTTCTGAAGGACAGTGTTCTCTTAACTTATGAAATCTGACCTAACTGTGGGTAGCTAGTCTCAGAAGTGCTGTGTGGGCAGCTGGAGTAAGAATGGAGCAAGGAAGCAAAAGGTGTAGATCTGAATTTATTCTATTTTTGTTTTCAACTCAATATCTCCATAATTGAAAACTCAAGATTTCTGAGGTCCATTGTTATTTTGTGCTGTCAAGTCAAAATCAACTCATAACAGATCCTCCAGTGGATTTTCAGAGCCAGTAAATCACAAATGAGGAGATTGCCCATCCTTCTCTTGTAAAGCAGTTGCATTAAAACCATGTACCTTTGGGCTTTCAGCACAGCTTCTTGCCACTAGGCCACCAGAGTTCCTCCAGTCTACCTATACAAATATCCTCCACACTGATCTTGAGTTTGACTTAGGGTAGCAAGTATAAATAAGAATGAGTTTGTGTGTTTGAATTCTGTTTGAGGAATTATAACTCTTTGATTTTTTTTTCCCAGTATTGGAACATGAAGACAGAACTAGGAGATGTGCCTCAGTTGATTATTTTGGAAGGAATGGAAAAGTATAAAATAGTTATTTGGGGGTGTTTTTATTGAGAGAATATGAGAAAGCTGTGGTGTTAGCCTAAATATTGCCCCCCCCCCCATTACTTTAAGCCATTACTTTAAGCCCCATCTGGTCTCAGCTACCTTAACGGCAGATACATGGTCTTGCAAAGTATCAACAGCTCTGGGGCTAAAATAAGAGCAAGAATGCTTCCCACACAAGCAAGACTTGTGGCAGCAAGACTTGGGATGAGAAAGACTTGAGGGAGAATGGAGAAAGACTGTTAAGATTGTGGCCCTGGTGGCAAGACCCTGGTGATAGTGGTGGAAAGACTGTGACATTGTTATGAGGAAACTGTGGCAAGGTGTCACCTGAGGCTTCTTGAATTTTTGCTTGTCACTATTACAGATTTTAGTGTTATTGCCTTTGATGATGGAAAGAAAAGCTGCTTACTAAACTGAAAGTAGGGTTTAGACTAATTGAGGAATTGTGCCTTTGGGTAGCTGGGCTTGAATTTGCATTGAGTGATATTCTTTACCTTCCCAACTCTCCAACTTACTTCCTTAATAAATCCTATTCTCAATACCACAACTGTAAATCTCTGAGTTAATAATGAGTAAATGAGGCTCCATCTAACATACTTTGTACATGTTGTAAGGAGGGACCAGTCCTTGGAGAGGGACATCATGCTTGGGAGGGTGGAGGGACAGCACAGGAGGGGAAGGCCCTCTATGAAATGGATTGATTCCGTGACTGGGGTAATCGGGATGGGTGTATTGGAGACAGTGCGATTGGCACAGGACAGAGCAGAGTTTAGGGCTGTTGTACATAGGGTCGCTATGAGTCACAAGTGACTTGACAGCACATAACAACAACAACAACAAATGAACTTCTTACTCCTGGTGTAGCTCTAGAGATATCATGGGTCTGGGTTATGGATTTTTTATCTGCTTTCTACTCTAGGACAGTGAGAGACAGTGCTATTCTCACTTCCTTGGCCCTTTCAAAGAGACGCTTACAGCCCTATGCTTCCATGTATCATTTTTCACTATCGAGAAGAAAGTGTTGTTGTTTTTGTTGTTGTTATATCCCATCAAGTAGCCTGCAACTCATAGCGACCTTATGTACAACATGTCCGAACCCTGTTCTATCCTGGGCCAAACTTATTGTCTCTGACACACCTACCCTTGCTACCCCAGTCACTGAGTCAATCCATCTCATTGAGGGTTTTCCTCTCTTGTGCTGTCCCTTAACCCTCGCAAGCATAATGTCCCTCTCCAAGGACTGGTCCTTCCTGGCAACAAGCCCAGAGTATGTCAGACAGAGCTTCAGAATCCTAACCTCCAAGGAGCAGCCTGGTTTCACCCTTTCCAGGACAAAACTTCCTGTTCTCTCATTGGTTGATGATGTAGGCAATACATCCCTTCAGCATCACAGCGCAAAGGCATCAATTCTCCTATTATCCCTAGTCATTGTCCAGTTTTCTAATACATAGCAAGTAATTTCCAAATCCATGGCCTGGATCAGGCATACCTTCATTTCCTGACTGATATTGTTATTCTTCAGTATTCTGGAGATATCCCTGACAGCAGACTTTCACAGTACAATTCATCTTTTGATTTCCTGGTTTGTGGTATCAAAAGTGTTGATTATAGAGCCAAGCAAACTAACCATTTCAAGCTCTTCACCATCTATCATGATACTGCTAATCGGTCCAGTGGTGAGAATATTTGTTTTCTTGATGTTGAGCTTTAATATATATGAAAGGCTGCAGTTCTTGACCTTCTGCAGCAAGTGCTTCAGGTCTTCTTCACTTTCATCAAGCAGGGTTGTGTCATCTGCGTAACATAAGTTGTTGATGAGGCTTCCTCCAATCCTGATGACACACTTCTCCTCATAAAGTCCAGCCTCCCAGATGATCTGTTCCACATACAGATTGAAAAGGTAGAGAAATAGGACACATCCCTGACGTACACTCTTCCCAATTTTAAATCATGCAGTGTTTCCTTGCTCTGGTGACTGCCTGCCTCCTGGTCCAAGTATAGGATTCACATAAGCACAATCAAGTGTTCTGGAATTCCCATTCTTCTCAGTTAGCCACCATTTCTTATGATCCACATAAATATCTTTGCAGAGTCAATAAAATACAGATAGACATTGCTCTGATACTCTCTGCTTTTAGCCAAGATCCTTCTAACATTAGCTATAATGTCCCTAGTGTCATGATCTCTTCTAAACTCAGCCTGCACATCTGGTTGAGGTGCTGCACATCTCTGTTGAGGTGCTGTTTCAGTCACTTTTGGAAAATTTT
>NW_006399770.1:25308798-25309317 GCF_000299155.1 Elephantulus edwardii
AAGAAGAAGAAGAAAAATCAGTTAGGTTAAAGTGCATATAAAGTACATTATAGTTACCTTGATTAGATTCACAGGAATAATATAGGCTCTTCATTTGAACCAGGAAATAACTGTTCCAAGAGCATTAACAAGATACTCTCTAAGGCAAGAAGAGGATTAATTCTAAATGGATAGATAATATCATTAAAGGGAGCTCTGATTTCCTAATGGGCAAGGAGATAGACTACCAATCCAAAGACAAGCAGTCAGAAACTGTGAAGAAAGAGGGACAGTTTTCTCCTATGTGATTTATAGTCTCTGAAAAGCACACTCTAAGGTCAGTTAAGAGTTGGTTCTGAATTAAAGCAGTAAACAACAGTATTATTAACTATATGGTGGGGTTTTGGTAGTTTTCTTGTTTATTGGATTCTAACAGCATAGCATTGATTCTAAATGTCCTCTACTGTGAATTTCTGCTCAATAACAATATTAATGAAGGAGGAAGTTGAAGCTGCATTGAAGGAATTGGCAAAAATAAGG
>NW_006399770.1:25311577-25312672 GCF_000299155.1 Elephantulus edwardii
AACTCAAAGGCATTAATTCGCTTTCTATCATCCCTAGTCACTGTCCAGCTCTCTGACACATAGCATGCAACTGGCCCAGATCAGGTGCACCTTACTCTCCAGCCTGATACTACATGCAAACAAAACACTGCTCAAGATTGTTAAAAAAACAACTAGTACCATACGTAGGTAGAGAAGTTCAAGCAGAATATAGAAGAGGTAATGCACCAATGATATCACTGCTGATGTCAGAGGGATCCTGGCTGAAAGTAAAAAAATACTTGAAGAATGTATATTTATGTTTTATTGACTATGAAAAAGCTTTTGACTGTGTTGATTAAAACAAGCTATGACTAACATTGAGAAGAATGCGAATCCCAGAGCACTAGAAGTGCTTACATAAAACCTATACCTAGACCAAGAAGCTATTGTGTAAACAGAGTAAGGGAACACAGTTGTTAATTGCCTTCAAGTCAAGCACGACTCATAGAGACCCTATGAACAAAAGTCCTGAAGCTCCTCTACAACTATAGATATTTATCATAAAGTTCATAGAGTTTCCAGAGGCACGTTGTTTACGAAGTGGATGCCACTCCTGCATGGTTTTAAATTAAGATGACAGTGTAATGGGGTTGTATTCTCTTTCTATACATGTTTAATTTGTATGGTGAGCAGATTATTCGAGAAGCTGGACTCATTGAAGAAGAGTGTGGCATCAAGACAGGAAGAAGACTCATCAATAACCTGTCTTATGCAAATGATCCATTCTTGCTTGCTAGAAGTGAGGAGGACTTGAATCACTTGTTGCAGAAGATTGAAGAACACAACCTTCAATATGGATTGTTTCTCAATGTAAAGAAAATAAAAATTCTTACCACTGGACCTATAGACAACATCATGATAGATGGAGAAAAGATTGAGAGTGTCAACAACTTTATCTTACTTAGATCTACCATCAACAACTTTGTACCAACAGGAGACATATGCACAAGGTAAGTCTGCAGTCAGAGATCTCTCCAAATTATTGAGGAGAAATGATGTCAGTTTGAGGACAAAGGTGTGTCTGATTCCAGTCATGGTCTTTTCAATCACTTGCTATGCATATGAGAGCTGGGT